>NC_133618.1:278466430-278678930 GCF_048593235.1 Sminthopsis crassicaudata
AACAGAGAGAGAGGAGGGGGGAGAAACAGAGAGAGAGAGGAGGGGGGGAAGAAACAGAGAGAGAGAGGAGGGGGGGCAGAGAAACAGAGAGAGAGAGGAGGGGGGGAGAAACAGAGAGAGAGAGGAGGGGGGAGAAACAGAGAGAGAGAGGAGGGGGAGAAACAGGGAGGGGGAGAAACAGAGAGAGAGAGGAGGGGGGAGAAAACAGAGAGAGAGAGGAGGGGGGAGAAACAGAGAGAGGAGGGAGAAACAGAGAGAGAGGAGGGGGGGAGAAACAGAGAGAGAGGAGGGGGGGAGAAACAGAGAGAGAGAGGAGGGGGGAGAAACAGGGAGGGGGGGGAGAAACAGAGAGAGAGAGGAGGGGGGGAGAAACAGAGAGAGAGAGGAGGGGGGAGAAACAGAGAGAGAGAGGAGGGGGGAGAAACAGGGAGGGGGAGAAACAGAGAGAGAGAGGAGGGGGGGAGAAACAGAGAGAGAGAGGAGGGGGGAGAAACAGAGAGAGAGAGGAGGGGGGAGAAACAGGGAGGGGGGGAGAAACAGAGAGAGAGAGGAGGGGGGAGAAACAGAGAGAGAGAGGAGGGGGGAGAAACAGAGAGAAGGAGGGGGGAGAAACAGAGAGAGAGAGGAGGGGGGAGAAACAGAGAGAGAGGAGGGGGGAGAAACAGAGAGAGAGAGGAGGGGGGAGAAACAGAGAGAGAGAGGAGGGGGGAGAAACAGGGAGGGGGGGAGAAACAGAGAGAGAGAGGAGGGGGGAGAAACAGAGAGAGGAGGGGGGAGAAACAGAGAGAGAGAGGAGGGGGGAGAAACAGAGAGAGAGAGGAGGGGGGGAAAAAGAGAGAGAGGGGGGAGAAACAGAGAGAGAGAGGAGAGGGGGGAGAAACAGAGAGAGAGAGGAGGGGGGAGAAACAGAGAGAGAGAGGAGGGGGGAGAAACAGAGAGAGAGAGGAGGGGGGAGAAACAGAGAGAGAGGAGGGGGGAGAAACAGAGAGAGAGAGGAGGGGGGGAGAAACAGAGAGAGAGAGGAGGGGGGGAGAAACAGAGAGAGAGGGGGGAGAAACAGAGAGAGAGAGGAGGGGGGGAGAAACAGAGAGAGAGAGGAGGGGGGGAGAACAGAGAGAGAGAGGAGGGGGGAGAAACAGGGAGGGGGGAGAAACAGAGAGAGAGAGGAGGGGGGGAGAAACAGAGAGAGAGAGGAGGGGGGGAGAAACAGAGAGAGAGAGGAGGGGGGAGAAACAGAGAGGGAGGGAGAAACAGAGAGAGAGAGGGGGGGAGAAACAGAGAGAGAGAGGAGGGGGGAGAAACAGAGAGAGAGAGGAGGGGGGAGAAACAGGGAGGGGGGAGAAACAGAGAGAGAGAGGAGGGGGGGAGAAACAGAGAGAGAGAGGAGGGGGGAGAAACAGAGAGAGAGAGGAGGGGGGAGAAACAGGGAGGGGGGAGAAACAGAGAGAGAGAGGAGGGGGGGAGAAACAGAGAGAGAGAGGAGGGGGGAGAAACAGAGAGAGAGAGGAGGGGGAGAAACAGGGAGGGGGGGAGAAACAGAGAGAGAGAGGAGGGGGGAGAAACAGAGAGAGAGAGAGGAGGGGGGGAGAAACAGAGAGAGAGGAGGGGGGGGGAGAAACAGAGAGAGAGAGGAGGGGGGAGAAACAGAGAGAGAGAGGAGGGGGGAGGAACAGAGAGAGAGAGGAGGGGGGAGAAACAGGGAGGGGGGGAGAAACAGAGAGAGAGAGGAGGGGGGAGAAACAGAGAGAGAGAGGAGGGGGGAGAAACAGAGAGAGAGAGGAGGGGGGAGAAACAGGGAGGGGGGGAGAAACAGAGAGAGAGAGGAGGGGGGAGAAACAGAGAGAGGAGGGGGGGAGAAACAGAGAGAGAGAGGAGGGGGGAGAAACAGAGAGAGAGAGTAGGGGGGGAAAAAGAGAGAGAGGGGGAGAAACAGAGAGAGAGAGGAGAGGGGGGAGAAACAGAGAGAGAGAGGAGGGGGGGAGAAACAGAGAGAGAGAGGACGGTGGGAGAAACAGAGAGAGAGAGGAGGGGGGGAGAAACAGAGAGAGAGAGGAGGGGGGGGAGAAACAGAGAGAGAGAGGAGGGGGGGAGAAACAGAGAGAGAGAGAAAAAGAGAGAGGAGGGGGAGAGAAACAGAGTGGGGAGAAACAGAGAGAGGAGAGAGGGGGAGAAACAGAGAGAGAGAGAAAGAGAGGAGGGGGAGAGAAACAGAGAGGGGGGAGAAACAGAGAGAGGAGGGGGGAGGAACAGAGAGAGAAAAAGAGAGAGGAGGGGGGAGAGAAACAGAGGGGGGAGAAACAGAGAGAGGAGAGAGGGGGAGAGAAGAGAGAGAGAGGAGGGGGAGAGAAACAGGGGGGAGAAACAGAGAAGAGAAGAGAGGAGGGGAGAGAAACAGAGAGGGGGGAGAAACAGAGAGAAGAGGGGGGGAAAACAGAAAGAGAGAGAAAAAGAGAGGAGGCGGAGAGAAACAGAGGGGGGAGAAACAGAGAGAGGAGAGAGGGGGGAGAAACAAAGAGAGGAGAGAGGGGGAGAAACAGAAAGAGAGGAGGGGGGAAACAGAGAGAGAGGAATAGGAGGAGAAAAAGAGATTAGATTATTAGATAAAAATCCATATTATACATCATCCTTTTTCAAAAATTCTCCAAATCCTCTCAATATGGTCTGGTTACAACTCTAAAAGACAAAAATCAGTGTGACATCTCATCCTGTGAGAAAAACAAGTCAACCCAAAATCAGAAATAGGCCATCTGAAGCATAAAAGGAAACATTTTAGAAAAAGCTATATCAAGAAAACATTTTCCTTAATAATTGACAGCATTGGCTAAAACAAGACAAAAAGGGGAAAATTTAAATATGTCTAATATGAATAAGCATTTTCTGCAAAAAAAAAAAAAAAAAAAAATCAGTGAGGGATATTGACCACCTTAAACATCCAGAAGGTCATGGAACAGAGATCTGATCAACTGATCACCAAAAAACAAAGAGTAATTCACCTAAGCTTTCATATTGACATTTTCAACCCTCCACTGGTTCCAGAAACAGGGATTCTTGCTGTGGGTGAGTTAACTTTGCAAGATTACAAAATCAATATGCCTCAAAGTCAGATTGTCAATTCAGTTCTCCTGACTCTATGGTTACCAACCATCCACTAAACCACATTGCTTCTTTAAGATACTAAGAGAAACTTAAACACTGCTCTTGGGGCAGGCTAGATTTCAAAGCCTGGTGAGTTCAAGGCAATATGGTAAGAAATTAATGCAGTATGATATAAGGAAGTTTTGTATAAATAGCATGACATCTGAACGAATTTGTTATAAATAACAGTCAAGATACAGAAACCTAAAGTCCTGACAAATAGTTTCAGACTCCTGGTCAAAGACCAGTTTCCAGAAAAAGACTGTTAATAATTAACCAATTCAATGACACTGGATACATTCCTGTCTGAATACCACCCCAAAATAATCCTTGGCAAAAGATCATCTACTTAAAACTATCCACTTGATATTAGAAACTGATGATTGTCTAGCACAGATATTACCCTTATTTTTCTCTAGGCAGTCAAAACCGCCACAACAAAATCAAGACTTAATCACAATTTTACTTTTTTCAGGCTATTAAGGAAAGGCATTCTCTGGAGCATTCTTTGGAAATAAATGATGTGCATTAATAGTATTTAGTAGGCCTTTAAAAAGCTTTAAATCTGGTCAGAGATTTATTTCAGACAAAAATACTACCAGCAGCTGACTCTCTGACTTATACCCCAACATGCTATAATCTTTCATTTATAAAGATATTTAGACTCCTACTAAAAAGAATAACAATTTCTCCATTTTTTGATTTTTAGTTGAACAACTTGTATGAGTTAATAAAGCATACTTTCTCTGGGATAATTTAAGATTTTTAGCATGACAAGAAAACATGTAATGAGGGAGTTGGACAAGGAAATATCCAAAAGGATATTTTTTCCTAATGTTACCCTAATATATAGAAGTAAAATATGACATTTATAGTTCTTTTTACCTGTATTATTTTATGATAAACAGGTCTTCAGCAAAATAAGATTTCATCTGGAAAAAACAGCTTTTTTTTTTTTTAATGGGACTTGAAAGCTTACCATTTAAAGCTTAGAGGTTGTTATTTACATTTAAGTATTCAAGTGTGTGATATAAAGTTCAATTTTTGAAAAAAAAACAAGCTTGAAAAATGGTTTGAATTTTTATCTATCATTGAGAGGAATAAATCTAGCTTTTAAAAAGAAAAGATATAAAACCTATTTTGTGGAATGGTTTATTAAAGCCAGGCTTCTTCCATGACTTCAGTCCACAGAGATATTGTTCTTCTTTGAGTTGCTATAGTACTTGTCTGTATCATTCCCTTGGCATTTATTCAAATTCAAACATTTGAAAAACATTTATTAAGCATTTACTAGGTAAAAAAGTATTGTGCTAAATACCAAAGATACCAAGATGAAGCTGAAAACAACCGAACTCATAAAGAACTCACAAAATATAGCTTTGTGAGAAAATTTTACTTTTGAGGACTATATGGCATTCCTCTTACCTTGACTAAAAGTCCCATGAAGACAGGAACATATATCACAATTCTTTGTATCTGTTCCAATGTTCTGTACAATAGTCATTACTCAATATGTATACATTAGTTTCCCTTACTCTCTAAGGAATTACATTTTGTAATTATTCACCTGTTAACCTGGAAAAGTGAGAGGGGGAAAAGGAATCCAATGTAATAATTTCAAAAAACTTGATGGATGATGAAAGAAGGGGGAGTTAGCAGGAGATCTATCTATAAAGCATTAAAGAATGCACAGAATCACAAATTATCTCATCTGAGATATTCTCTTCTCTCTAGGTTTTCATGATACTGTTTTCTCCAGGTTCTTCTTTCTTAGTCTACTTTGCTACATATTTCTTCATATCATATTTATCAAATATGATTATCCCTCAAAACTGTCCTGGACCCTCTTTTCTTTTCTCTATATTATCTCACTTAGTGATCTTACTAGTTCCCACGGTTTCAAAGATCATCTCTCTGCAGAGATATCCAAGAAAAAAAAAGATAGTGGAGAAAGTATCAATAACTATCAATGCCTCCACTTCCTCTCCTTTCTCAGTCTTCTAAATCCTCTGTTACCTGTTTTCCAACCAGAAAAAGTAGGCAATATGCTGAAATTTTACAAGTCATGTATGAAATTGACTTCATAGACACCCTAACCAAGGCAAATGGGTATAATAAAAAGAAATAAAAGATTTGGATCCAGTCCTTTGCTCTGTCACTTAGTAGCCATGTGATCCTGGGCAATGTTTTTTTACCTTTCTAAGGCTTTATTTCTTCATCTGTAAAATATGGAGGTAAAAATATCCTCCTTATCCTCCTTGTCCACCTCACTGGATTATAAATGAGAATTATCAAATGAATGATATGTAATGTAGGTGCATAATACCACTTTAGGAATTGTAGAGATCTGAAACCAATAATTTATCATTAATCTGGATTACCTGTTTTGTTTGTATAGAAACACAGGAAAGATCTTTGATAGAGAAATCCCTCTACCAGCTCCACAGATCATGGGTAATCTACTCTTTATCTACTTAAATAGATAAATCCTAGGCATAAACCATGTAGATGTTAAGTGAGCTTCTCAGGTCCTGCAATTAGTAAGTATCAGAGGTGGGATGTGAACCAGTCTTCTGGACTTCAAGCCTAATGTATTTTCTACCACCCCATGCTGCATCTCTATCATCTCTATGCTATGATCAGCAAAGGAATTAGAAGTACTTTTGGATGACACACTATATAGAAGCAAAAATCATGACAACTACAATAGTTACCAATCTTTGGGGTCAGAATTATTTATTCCCACAAGACCAAAGTTCCCCTTGTTCTAGAGATGTGTGCATGATGCTAGATACACCTAGAATGTTAGCTTGTTGATGGAAATGACCCTTTACTTTTCTATCTTAGTATTATCAGCACTTAGCACAGTGCCTTGCACATATTAGGTACTTTAGAAAGTATGTGTATTGAATTGAACTATATTATAATGATTGTTAGCCAACATATAATGATTAAAAGAAGGTTGAATTGGATCCTATTTCTACCTGGAATGGAATATTTGTGTTGGGATGGGATGAGCAGACAGAATTTAAAAGTATTGGGAATAATATAGCTTAAATATTGGCACATCCAGTTAATTAAGCTCAAAAAATATTTGCTGCCTAATGCATTGTTTATTTTGTGCTTGCCATTTGATTAGATGCTCAGTTCTGTTCAAACAGCATTGACTACAAAGAGCTCTATAAAACACAAATACAGTGATTCAAGATGGTCAACATGTTGAAGGATTGATGAGCAGTTATTATTGACATATACTTTGGCCCAATGTAATGAACATTGTTCTTTTTTCCACTTCATAACAGTTTGATAGAACAAAAGGTAGGTTTATCAAAATAAGAACTGTTTCCAGATTTTAAAAAAAATCCCTTCATCTCTACAATAGGGATAACAGGATTGGTGTATGATGACTAGCAATCACTCAATAAACCTATATTAAGTACCTACTCTGTACCACTCACAAGGACTACAGCTTTTGATTTCTGAAAGCATCTTACCTCAATTTTTTCCCAGATTGTTTCATAGTTGTCTTGATGTTGGATATCTTCCATCAACTGCTGAATTAAAGCGGTTTTATTAGAGGCAGAGTTCTCATTTTTCTTGGAGGATGGAGCTATCTCTGACTTTTCAGCTCTATATTTTTTTATGCCAGATGTAGACATGCACAATTCTTCATCAGAAAGAATATCACTCAGAGGCCCAGATTCAATGCTTTCCCCCAGAGAAGATGCAATATCACTTGAGGAACTAGGGGATATTCTTCCTAACCTTCTGTGCTTTGTTTTAATCTGGTATGCTGGATAGATTTCAGAATCTGAATTCATTTCTGACAGCTCCCAGTCATCAATATTCTGAATAGTTTCTCCTCTAGGTTTTTGGGGCAGGAGCTTTGTCAGATTTTCCAGCTTTAAAGCTAACACTTCAGTCTGTCTAAGGTGGGATGGAAGAGCTAAGTATTCATCAGAACCATACCAGGCCTCCACAATGTGGCCATTTCTAGCAATATGACTTGGTGAGGAAGAATAACAATTTTTGCTTTTGTTTTTTGAAAGAATGGGTAATGGGGAGATGATGGAGTCCGAGCCAGGTACAGAGTCATTTCCTTGGGAAACTGGTGGTAAATTGGTTGGGGACAACTTGGCATTCAGGTTTCCTGGATTGCTAGGATCTGCTGAGGATGTGGAAGCAGAATCTGTCTCCGGCCTTTCTCTGGACTTAGAAATACAAGAAGGAATTCCATTCGGCCTTGCTGAGTTTTTTGTATTTTCAGCTGGTTTGGTTCCCTCAGTACCAGATCCCTCTTTAGTTGATTGATGGGAAATTATAATCTCAGAAGTTTCATCGGATTTTCTTCGAGGAGCTTTTTCTTTACGATTGTACTCATTAAGTCTTTCTAGGCTAGAAGAGGTTTCTTTAAAATGGCCCTTGACTGGGTTATCAATATTCCTATCGCCCGTTTTGTGCAAACACTCATAAGACTGGCTAACTGCCGATGGGCTGTTCGGATAAGAGAATTGCAACATCAGACATAGCTTGGACCTGTCTGGTGGATCCAACAGCGAGGGGGTACTTCTACTCATTTCTGCCTTGAAGAAAGTCATCTGTTTTTTCCCATCACTATCTTTGAGTTCATTTTTTAGAGTGTCTTCCTTAAGAAAAAGACCCCGTTTAGGCAGAGTAGGCTGTGTGGGAGAATCTTCATTATAATTAAAACAGTCTCTTATTGACCTCTTGGGGGTTGGATTTTCAGAGAGAGGAGCATGTGTTTTTGCACCTGGTTTGGATGAGGAATGGTTCTCCTTTGTTTCTACAGCAGAAGAACGTGACCTGTCCTTCCTTTGCCCAGAACCTGCTGAAGCAGGAGGGGGCAAAACCTGAGGTTCATTGGCTACAGGTATGACTTTGCTCTCGTCACTTCTCCCTTCATCTTCTGCTAACAATGATAGGTGAGTTCCTTCCTCACTAGCAGCTTTGGTGTCCTGGGAAGAAACAGGCTCAGCAGGTACTGTAAGGAGACCAACACTTCTAATAATTTCTGGGAAATCTTTTTCCATTTCACCCCAGGAGTCAAAGGGCTTGGATTTAACCTGGCCAGAGGTCATATCACCTAGGGCACCAAGCAAATCCTCACTGGGGCTATAGTCAGACAGTTCAAAAGCTGTAATACCACAATCCAGGGACAGGTAATTCTGGGAGCATTTGATGGTTAACTGCCCCGAATCATCCACTTCAGTTAAAGAGTCCAGACGACCCTGGAACAGAAACAGAAATGGTTTGAGGAAATGCACCATAATTGTGACTTTTCCTGTCACAGTTTCAATAGAGGTTGGATCAATATAAAAATTAAATAGTAATTTTTGGAGAGTTGTGGAAGCTGCAGACAACATGAAAAGGCCAGCAAATGACCAAGTACTTAACCCAAATTTTATGATAAGCTAGGTACTATGTTAATGCTCCATGAGTAAAAAAACCCTCAAAACTCAGTTTTATTCTCTGATACAAAGTAAGGGTGGATAAAAATTTACCCAGATTTTCCAGATCATAGGGACATGAAGCCCCTGCAACCTAGAAGGGACGACGGCACAAAACTTCATTGCTGTTCAGATGAATTGTTAGCACACATTAGAGAAAAATTTGGAAATTCAATCAATGTAAATGGTATGCACAGGGTTGTATAGAGATGGATAATATTCAATGACTGCATAGCTTTGTACAATCAACATTTTAAATACTGGGGATTTTTTTTTAAATATGGCAGATACCGTCTTAATAGAAATGCTTTTATTCTGACCCAAATATACCCATTTCATCCTGAATGTTTTTTTTTATTTTAGAAGTCCAAAAATATATACTACTTTTGTTAATTTACCTCAATTAAAAATTTCCCACAATTATCATGCTGCACAAGAAAAAACAGATCAAAGGGGGGGGGGGAAATGAGAAAAAAACAAAAAAGCAAACAACAACAAAAAAAGTGAAGATACTATGTTGTGATCCATACTCAATTTCCATAGTCCTTTCTTTGGGTGCATATGTCTATCTCTCTATCATAAGACCATTGGAACTGGCCTGAATCATCTCATAGTTGAAAGTTACATCCATAAGAATTGAACATCACATAATCTTCTTGTTACTGTGTACAACGTTCTCTTGGTTCTACTCACTTCACTTAGCACCGGTTTATGTAAGTCTCTCCACTCCTCTATGAAACCATCCTCCTGATTGTTTCTTATAGAACAATAATATTCCATAACATTCATATACCACAATTTATTCAGCATTCTCCAACTGACGGACATCCACTCAGGTTCCAGTTCCTTGCTGCTACAAACATTTTTGCTCAGGCGAGTTAAGGAATGACAATAAAATAACAACATTCCTATGTCACTTATATTATATCTATCCTTGACTATGGCGATTCTGACAAATAAGCATATTCTTTGAATATAACCTTTCTTTAATAGCAGTATCAATGGATAATATTACATATCTTCCATAAGGGATCAATCAGTTTTCATTGCTAATCAAAAAGAAAAGGACCAGGG
Source organism: Sminthopsis crassicaudata (assembly GCF_048593235.1). Classification (NCBI taxonomy): domain Eukaryota; kingdom Metazoa; phylum Chordata; class Mammalia; order Dasyuromorphia; family Dasyuridae; genus Sminthopsis; species Sminthopsis crassicaudata. The sequence goes on from NC_133618.1 coordinate 278,476,108, forward strand.
GAATTTTATACTTAATTCAGGTCTACCTCTAAGACAAATGGCTTTTTATAAGGAAGTCAGATAATAGCAAATTATAGGAATAGTCAACTCTATCAAATAAAAACAAACACACAAAGATATACAGGAAATTTTAAACAAATAAAATTGTGAAATGGCAGCTAGTTAGTGGATAGAGCACTGGTGTTGGAATCATAAAGATCTGAACACAAATCCAGCCTCAGAAATTTCATAGTTATATGATCTTTGTCACTTTGCCACTTTATCCAAAAAAAAAAAAAAGCATAGTATGGCTTATGAAGAGTTAGACATGACTGAACAATATTGTCAAGTCCCCAAACTTCCAAATGAGCCATCTTCCAAAAGTAGATTTATAAATTTCTTAAGTGATAAAGTGGTTTTGTGGAAAGTTCACTGGATTTAGAGACAAAAAGCCTAGGTATGAATCCTCAACTATGCAACTTAAACTACCCCATATCTTCTGGGCCTCTCTGTATTCACTTATAAAATGACCCAGTTGGACCAAATGATGCTGAGGTCCTTTCCAGATCTAAATGTAGTGATTTTCAGAACGTCAAGCATATGTTCCCATAAAAATAAGACTTAAAATGACATGTAGGTATGGATGTTTGTACACAAAATAGCTGAAATATGGCATTGCAATGAGAAATTCTAATCACCTTCTGTCTGAGAGGCAATGGAGTTAAAATGCAAGAAACAAAATTTTGGGACAACAGCCAATATGGGAATGTGTTTTGCTATACTACGCATATTTGTTTGAGGCTTTTATTTTTTTCTTTTTAAAATTACTTATAGAGTGGACTTGGGTTTTTTCAACAATGAAGAGATGCAAGGCAAATCCAATAGACTTGTGATAAAAGGAGCCATTTGCATCCAGAGACTATGGGAGACTGAATGTGGATCAAAGCATAGCCTTTTCACCTTTTATTGTTGTTTGTTTGCTTGTTTTCTCTCATTTTTCCCCTTTTGATATTACTTTTCTTGGACAGAATAATGAATATAGAAATATGGATAGAAGAATTGCATATGTTTAACCTATATGGGAATTCTTGCTGTCTTGGGTAAGGGAGAGGAGGGAGACAGGGAGAAAAAAAAATGAAACACAAGGTTTTGCAAAAGTGAATGCTGAAAACGCTTTGCATGTATTTGGAAGAATAAAATACTATAAAATAATAAAATTAAACAATTGAGGGGAGAGAAGAGATTAAAACATATAATTTTAAAATATATGTTTAGCATAAAAATAAATGATATATGTCATAAATATATGATATATGTCAAAATATGATAACTATATGTAGTCAATGGTCACAAGAACTAGAAAGGATCTCAAGTTCAATCCCCTGATTTTACATATGAGGACTATGAGATATAAGAGGTTTATATACTTTACAGGCATATATTCATAGATAATAAGGTTGTAGCATGCATTGGCAGAGCTAGCTCAATTTTGAGGAAGCTCTGAAAGAAAGTGTGAGAAAGAAGAGGTATTAGTTTGCCTACCAAATGGAAGGTCTACAGAACCTTTATGCTTAACTCATTGTTGCATACCTGTGAAACTCAGCATTATAAAAGGTAACTGAATGCTTCCATTTGAATTGTCTTAGGAAGATTTTTGCCATTCACCTGACAAGGTAAGGTACCAGACACTGAGGTCCTTCCTCAAGCTGAACTGCCAAGCATTCAAATTCTTCTGCAGAAAGTACATCCCCAACTGGTTAATCATGTTGTTTGAATGCCAAATATATATATTTACCTAAAAGACTATTTTATGGATAATTCACACAAGACAAGCACTCACATGGAGGTCAGAAGAAGCAACACAGAAACACGTTCAAGAACTCTTTGAGGAACTTTGAAATTGACTGTGAGACATGAAGTATGGAGACATCTTCATTCCAAATATATAGATGATTTGTGCCAGATCTATGGTAGAGTCTTCCAAGTCACAATAACTTTAATTTGACCCCCCATTATAATAATATCATTTTGGTCCTCTTCAAGTAGGAAGGACAATAACCAAATTCCAGAAGAAAGCTCTGAGCCAGTTCTTTCTGATTCCAAGTCAGCACTCTAAACACTTCTATATTAGGAGAAATTGAACTCCATGATATATTGATTAAAAAACAAATAAAATATCTTGAGAAATACTTCTTCCCCTGCCTATGAAACAATAGAACCTTCGCATTTTTACAGCAGCCAGTAATGGTCTGCAGGGAGAAGAGGCTATAGCAGTTTTTGCCCACCATTCACACATATCTCTAAGCAATTCCATGGCTCAATAAATACTTCTTTAATCTCCCATGAAAATCCCCTCCCATTCCTAGCATGACATAAGTCAGATATTTGTATGTACCAAAAGTTTGTAGCTCAGAAGAAGCATGTCCTCCACTTCTATAGGAAAGTCAGATCAAATGTATATTTTCTTTTCATTGTTCAAGAATGATCATCAGAAGCATTCATCTTGTTTTCACCAAGGAAATAATAAAAGAAAGGTCTCTGGGTTTCCTAGAACAGATGAGTAATGAGTTCCATCCCTCCATTCTTAAAAAAAAATCACTTTAAAATGTTAATAAATACCTAGTCTTCAAACCTCCAGGTTAGCTGCCTAATGTTTGCAAGAAGTAGAGTCCCAAGTGGATAGGGAGGTAAAAGAGTATGGTTTTTATTGCCTTTTTTATTGTAGAAAATATAGAATTTAATTGTGCTCAGCCACCAGCACTGTCAGAGCAGCCAAGCAATACCTCAATCCAAAATATGCCTCCTCGTAATATATTATACAGCAGCTATTTTGATGAAGGTTATATTTTACAGAGGAGGATAATTTATTCATTTTATTATAGGCTTCAATCTTCACAAAGATATTAAGGGAAACCTTTTCTTCTAGCTAGAAGCAAGAAATTCTGGTTGCTTCTGAACTCATTATTAAGCCACTGAAGTTCTATTTTCAAACCCCTTCCCGGATCCTTTTTTTTTTTTTTAACTGAATTTTGTTAACAAGTGAACATGAAGGTGAAGCACTATTATTGGGGATTTTTCACAGCTTCCCCTCAGACCCACATAATACTTCATCAGTGCCTACACATTGTTAGTTCTGTGTCAAGTTTCACACTGCCCTAATTAAGTTCTCTTCTGGTTTCCTCCCATACTCTGCTCCATTCTTTGTATATTTTTCTTCTAAAGTATAATCCAAAAACTAGCAAATGTTTAGGTCGATATCATCATGCTGGCTTTATACTGGAGAAAACCCCATTGTTTAAGTGATGGTGTAGCAAAAAACAGGAATTCAATGCAATGTTATTCAATCCAAAAATAAATAATCAACAAGCATGAATTACGTGCCAACTAGGTGCCAGAAATTTTGCTAGGCTCTGGAAATATAACAGCAAAAAATATACAATCCTTATCCTCAGCGATCTTACATTCTATGAGAGGAGACATGTATATAAATAAGCACATATAAAAGAAATATGAGGTAAGTTTTTTGGGGGACAGAACTAGCATTTGGGGAAAAAATATTTCATATAGAAGTTCTTATTAGAGAAGAATTTGAAGAAAATAAGGCATTCTAGAGTGGGGGGTGGGGTAGAGGAGCTCAGGTGGTAATAAATTCTGGGCATCATAAAAAGGGACCTAACTACCAACAGTAATTCATAAATAGGCAAGGAACTAGAAACTGAATGGATGCCCATCACTTGGGGAATGCTGAATAAGTTATGGTATATGACAGTAATGGAATATAAGAAATATATTTTACATATAAATATATGGAATATAAGAAAAATGTTCTATAAGAAATGATGAGCAGGATGATTTCAGAAAAGCCTGGAAAGACTTATATAAACTAAAGCTAAGTGAAATGAGCAGAACCTAAAGAACATTGCATACAGTAACAAGATTATATGATGATCAACTGTGATGGATTTGGCTCTTTTCTATAATGAGCTCATTCAAGGCAATTCCAAAAGATAAAAAATGAGAAGTGCTATCTAGATCCAGAGAGAGAAAACTATGAAGACTGAATGTAGATCAAAGCATAGTATTTTCATCTTTTTATTGTTATTGTTGCTTGTTTCCCTGTTGATCTTTTCTTTCTCGTATTTTTCCCTCTTTACACAGAATGATAAGTATGGAACTGAAATGTCTTTTAAAAAAATAGCAAATACTTTTCAGTTATCTTCTTCACCTCCCCCATAATAATGCAGTAATTCTTATAGGGGCAAATTTATACCTTTGATTCTGTCACTAGTGATAGTAAGTACTGTGATATCATTTAAATACTTATATTGAATAATAATGGTTCTTTATTTGTTAAATTTCTAAAGCCATTTTTGATATGGAAACTCAAACCAACGGACTTCCTGACTCCATTTGCTTTTCCTAATTAATATTGAGACAAGTCTCTCAACCTGTCTGAGCCTTTATTTCTTCATCTGTAATGTGGGGATAAAAAAATACCTCATTTGTTTGCCTCAAATTGATATTAGGGATTGGAGCTTTAGTACCCAGTTTACCCTTTTTTCAATCAAGTTCTTCTCCAAATCCCCTGGATTTTGGTCATATGACCAACCTTCAAATATTTGAATAGCTCTCATCTCTCTACTCTTCTTAAGACTTCTTCTCTTTATTGGGTTAAACATCCCAACTCCTTCTAATGAACCTCATGGCATAAACTGAAATCCCTTCAATCATTTTCGTCGCTTTTCTTTGGATACTCTCTAGCTTATCAGTATTCTTAAAATATGGTACCCAGAACTGAACACAATATTCCAGATGAGTTTTGAAAAAGGCAGACTATAGAATGTCACCTCTTTCTGAATCTTATACCTCTCTCAATGTACCCCAAAACTGAATTCACTTTTGTTGACTGCTGCATCATAATACTGACTTATGCAGAGATAATAATTAATGCCTCATTCATCTCACAGAATTCTTAGCATAACAAATTTAAAGTTAGAAAAAGATCCAGTCTAGCTCCTTCATTTTATCAGCAAGTGAATTCAGATCCTGAGAAATTGAATGACTATGCTCAGGATTTCATGGATCTCAGATAGTATAACTGGAATTTGACCCTAGAGAGCTCTGATTCCAAAATCAGTACACTTTCTGCTGGCCAGGCTGCCTGCAAATTGCTAGGAATGATTGTATGCAGCTTATTGATTGAGATAAAGTGCTTTATAAACTACAAAGCACTACATAAACAAAGGATTTAATTCAGAATCAGTCTGAATCTTTATATATGGCCATGCAATAAATGACCCCCTCTTTTTTTGTTTTCTTCAGGCTAGTATATCTAAATTTACCTTAGTGACCTAAAATAACTAAGTCATTAGTTTCAGAAGTCAGAACTAAGAGAAATGGGTAAAAATGATAAAGGGGGTAATTCAGATCTGATATCAGGAAGAACTGTCTAACAATTTGAAATGATCCCACAATGGAATAGGCTGCCTCAGATGGCACCATTGTAACAGAGATTATTTTCTGATAGGGCTAAATGGCTACTGAAATTCTTTCATTTCTGAACTTCTGTGGTTTTATGAAATGAACATGGATTTCATGGAAGATTCCCTATTGGGTTTCTAGACTTCATGGAACCAGTATCATATGATCTATGAATAGGAGATATGGTGGTCTTCCCCAGCAATTAAAAGTCCTTCTTCTTTCTGGATTCTACAGTAAGGCACTGTCCATGAACTGACAGCTCAGGTCAGTATATCTCTGATTCTTGCCATAAGCCATGGTCATAGATAATCTGGGTCACCTCCACACAATGATGTAGAGAAGCAGGACTTTTGTGGACAATCATTCTGCAATTGCATCATTTGAACCTATAGAGAATTAAAACTAACTAGAAAAGGCTATTACAAGCTTTAAGGGAGCTGTGATCTCATCAGGATGGATCATTTCTCCAATGATGTAGATAACCTATATATAACTGCCCATAATCTCCCTTAAATTTCAGACTGTATATAAGTTATGGAGACTATCTAAGGCCAATAAAGATGGATACATATAACAGGCAGTTCAAATGGCACATTGGTACCTCTGAGATAATAAGTGAATAAGATTACATGAGTAGATTATAGAAAATGTATGGGGCATCTGGATGGCACAGTGGATGGAGCACCAGCCCTGTAGTCAGAAGGACCTCACATATTTAACGCTTACTAACTGTATGAACCTGGACCAGTCACATAATCCCAAATGCCTTGCAAAAATAAATAAATAAGAAAAAATTTGGAATAGCACACAATTATAGGACAAACATAAAATAGCTATATATTATGCTTTGGGCATTATAAAATGTTTTCCATACATGCAATTGAGCCTTACAATAACCTTATGAGATAAGTACTATTATTATTCCCATTTTATGGATAAGAAAGCTAAGGCCCAGATAGGTTAAGTAATTTGTCCAGGGACACACAGCCAGTAAATGCCTGAAGCAGGATGGGATATGGAATTACTCCATCATCCTGACTCTTCCCCTCACCACCCAGTTATATATTGCTGTGCATTTGTTGTTGTAGTTTCATAAATTTTATCTCCTTAACTGAATGAGAAACTTCTTGAGGACAGGGAATATGTTTTCTGTACCTTTTTAGACCACATAGTACCTAGCACAGAGCTAAGGAAAATAGTAAATACTCAGGGTATTTGTTGAATAAGAAAATTAATGAATACTTCAAGAAAGTAGAAGTATAGGCCATATTATTATGGTCTGTAAACAAAGAATCAATAAATATTTATAACTTTTGAGTGAAAAGTCACAAAGCCATACATAATTGTTAATTAGTTCAAATGGAATACTTGGAGCTTCCCAGAAAGAAAAACATTTTGTGGAAGAAATATCTGAGTTTATATAATATTAACATTTCAGTAGTGCTGTTGAACTCACAGATGAAAGAGATGACTGCTGGAAAGAAGTCCTAATTACAGTTCACATTTTATATTTAATCATGCTGGTCTATATTAATTTGAAAATGTTACTACTGTCAGTAGAATATATTTACTTCTAATACACAATGATCATCTTCCATTTGAAAGGGTTTTTTAAAAAAAGTATTTGTCAGTTATAGACCTGATATCACAGTAGAGAAAATAATTTTTAAAAAATTATGCACATTTTTTGGCAGGGAGATGATATAAATCTATCATTTTAGACCCTAAATATATAATTTAATGTAACAAGAAGAGTATTTTGGTTAACTAAACAAAAGAGCTTTGATGTTCTGATACAATCCACATATGCCTAAAAATGTATTCTTTCTTTTTCTGGAATGCTCAGGTCCCAGTATTCCAAACTAAATCATGCATGTTAACTATTCTTGTTTGACAGCATGTTTTATTCCATTTCCTCTTTCATTTGTCTGCAAATCTTTGCCAGCTGAATTTATTTAGACTTGGTTGAATATTTCACCTCAATTTCCTCCCGTATTTCCCTTAATTTTTGTGTGATGACAGGTATGAGTGACTTAGAGTAAATAGAAGACAAAGAACCCAAGGAGTTATACTTTGTCTTGTATTAATCATTTGTTCAGTGACCTGTACTACTTAAGAGTCTGCTTATGGCTTTCTATACCAATGTAGGGCAGATGTAGAGATAATACAAAAACAAAGGAGAAAGCATAATAACAAAGACAATGAAAAGTTGATAAGGATTCATGTGAGATGCACAATTGCATGTACATGTACACACATATGATACACACATGTATAATACACATATGTATATGCATTATATATATTCACATTCAAACAGGCTTACTTTATAATCAGTATACTACTGTATTCCATTCTGATTAACTTTTTCATTGTTCTTCAGTTGGCTTTTCTTGGCAAAGATAATAAAGTAGTTTGCCATTTCCTTTTTGCAGCTCATTTTTACAGATGAGAAATCTACTCACTACTTGTATAATCTGGGGCAATACTTAAACTCTCTTACTTTATTCCTCTAGGCCTCAACTTTTTCACCTCCTAAATGAGGGGGTTGAATTTTATGACATCTGAAGTCCATTCATGAGAAAATTCACATATTTAAATATGGAGATAGGTCCAAGTTTCTTCACCATTTAAGAGCAATCAAATCTAGAGCTAGATTCATATTCTAAGTTTCCCATATTTATAGATCAATGATTGAGACTGTATCCTAACAAAGCGAACCAGTACCTGTGGAAGACAAGTAGGTATCCAACATGCTTGGTTGCCAAATATACAAATAAATGCATATATGCACATCACACACAACACACATAGCTATTAAATATCTTTTGGCCTAGGCCTTTTGCCACAAGGCAACTAAAACAATATATATTGAATGATTGAATTTTCTGTTAATATGAAACTTTGGTACTAATGCTATATGAGGATACAATAAACAAACACACAAATATATCACTTTTTCACCTTTCTACTTTGTAGAATGGGGAAATTAAGATTTAAAAATTTTATAAGGAATTTCACCCCTAAAATCACCAAACTCTTTCCTACTTTTCCATTTTGCAGAATGGAAAAATTAAGATTAAAAAGTTCTAATAACTTATTTTTCTTATTTTTCTAAATTTCATTTGTACAAAAGACTGCTGAAATTGAAATTCTCTCCACTAAGGGAAATTGCCAAATTGTCTATAACTTATAGCCTTAGAAAGTCACCAAATTCTTTCCCACCTTTGCTTTTTGTGTAATGAGAAAATTAAAATAATAAAGTTTATAAGGAATTTAAGACAGCTAAGTGGTACAGTTGGTAGAGCATTGGGCTTGAAACTAGAATGCGCATCTTCGTGAGTTAAAATCCATGAATGATATTCTCAAAATCATACAGTTAGTGTGTATCAGAAACACAGGTCATTTTAACTTCATGGTCAGGTTTGCAATCCAATAATATCCCAGACTACCTCTCTGATGTCTATACCACCCCTAAAATCACCATACTCTTTCCCTACCTTTACATTTTGAAAAATAGGGGAATTAAGATTCAAAAAGTTTATAAAAGGAATTTCACTCTTAAAATCACTGAATCCTTTCCCTACCTTTCCCATTTTGTAGAATGGGAAAATTAAGACTTAAAAGATTTATAAGGAATTTAAGGCAAACAAGTAGTATAGTAAATAAAATACTGGCCTTGGAATTGGAAGAGTCATCTTCCTGAGTTCAAATTCAACCACAGATACTAACTATGTGATGACCTTGGACAAGTCCCTTAATCCTATTTGCCTCAGTTTCCTCATCTGTAAAATGAGCTGGAGATGTAAATGGCAAACCACTTCACTTATCTTTGCCAAGAAAATACCAAATGGGGTCACAAAGAATTGAAGATAACTAAAATGATTCAGCAACAGTAATATAAAGGGTTTGTCCAAAGTTACATATAATAATTAACTGAACAAAAATGTCTCTTTCACGGCCCTAAATATTAAAACTCTTCCCAACAGGAAAGCTTTAAGAATGTTTCCCCCTATGAAAAAGCTATACATACCTCAGTTGTCTCTTCAGAGAAAGCCTGAAGAATATCAGTCTGCCTAGTGTAGTTCCCATTGGCGTCCTGTAATCCCTGTAGAATTCGTTCTCTCAGAACCAGAACTGAGACCCGCAGCTGGTGCCAGAGGAGCTGAACAGTGTGGATATCAACTATTACATTGACAGAGTAGGATAAGACAGACAGAGATAGAAACAGACACAGAGACAGAGAGAAAGACAGAGACACAGAGAGAGACAGACAGAAAGAGAGAGACAGAGACACACAGAGAGAGAGAGAGAGAGAGAGAGAGAGAGAGAGAGAGAGAGAGAGAGAGAGAGAGAGAGAGAGAGAGAATAATTTTAGTTTAATGGATAAGGTACAAGAAGATAGTCATCTGATACTACCTTTCAAGACTTTCAACCCAGGTCTCAGATTATTGAAGATCTAGTATTTGACCATCTGTTACTTAGATAGAATACATATTTGCAGTTCATACTGCTGGATCTGTTCCCTCAGCAGGCATGCAGGTAAATGGATATTTTCCTTAAACCGCAAAAGCTTTGCAAGCTATTGCTTCTTATGGGCAAAATAAAAGGTCAGCTAAGGTGAAGGACTTACTCTGTGAATACCTTGGCTGTTTTTTCTCCATTGCTTGGACATTCAGCAACAAAGTCAGTAATTGTACTGTGTGCCTACCATGCTTGCTGTGGGGTAGCTAAACTGGATCATCATCCAAAGACATTTTTGCCATCAGAAAGTCAATTGGGAATGAATGCTTAACTCACCTATAAAAGATTTGCCACAATGTCTCTCACAGAAGTACTTCTGAAAAATTAGATTTATGGCAGGTAGCTAAACTTCTAAGCAAGATTTGCAAGATGAATTATGATTTTAAAGCAATGAAATTCTCTACAAAAGCACTCAGGAGTGTCAGAAGAACTGGGAAATGCCATTCTAAAAATGTTGCTGTAGGGAGATTGAATTTTTTGCATATAACCAGCATCACATTTTCAATCAGTGTCTGCCCAAGAGTATCATAAATTTAAATTTAAATGTACCCCCCTCCATCCTAATAGATATAGTCAAATTTCCACAGTACTAATATGTGCCAGTGACATCAACTATTCAATTTGTCAAGGTAACTAGTTTAAAGTTTAGTTGTGTTTGTTTGTTTGTGTGTGTGTGCATGTGTGTGTGTGTGTGTGTGTGTGCATGCATGTGCTCATGCACATGTGCATATGTGTGTTTGGAGGGAAGGGTCTGGAAGAATTTGTGATTTCATTAATGCGAGAAACTCTCAGTATGGAAATTCCATTTCTGTGTTTTGAAAATAATTGTCTCCCATTGTACTTCCACTTTACTTTTATCACTTAGAATCGCTTTTACTTCAAAACTAAATTCAAGTTAAGCTTTGGCATATTATCTATTATGCCTTGCCAATCAATCCCCTCCTGCTCTTTGTAGGTCTCCTTATCAATTACCTTGTGTAATTATTTTGTATATATTTACATATTCACATGTCTCCCCCTATAGAATGTCAGCTCTCTGAGAATAATAGCTGTTTGATTTTTGTCTCTAAATTCCCAGTACCTAGCATATATTAAGCACTCAATAAATGATTGATTGAAATTTTATGGAGCTATCTGGGATAGTGATAGCTGGTTACATTTGATGCTAAAATCTTCTTAATTCCAAGCTTAGCCCTTTACCCACTTTTCCAAGCTTCTGTTGATAGATAAAAAATTGTGACTTGAAAACATTCCCAGTAGAAAAATCCCCTTTTTAGCTGGGTATTATATATAAGAGGCATTTAATAATGTTTTAAATCTAATTGAAATGCTTCCAGGATAAAAGAAAAGGAAATTTTTTTCTAACTTTTTTTTTGTTGTTGTTGTTATTTGAAGTCTGACTTGATTGACTTTACCATCACAAATAACAAAGTAGTTCTCTCAACCCAGCCAGAGAACCATATTAGATTCCAAATTAAAATTCCATTACTAATGCTACAACCCTAGAATAGAATATAAATATTACCTAATAGCTGGAAAAAATAAGGAAAAACTATAAATTTTGGGGAAAACCCTATGAAAAATGCCTGAGACATTAAGAAATAACTATATTGTACTTTCAATTCATACTCCAAAATTGGCTCCTGAGAAAAATAATAGTTGTTTAAAACTGCAATATCAAAGCACGTTAACAAATTTGATAAAATAGTTTTGGAAACTCCTCTGAGGAAATCTGAGAAGTTAGCATATTAGTTGTTCTGATCTAAAGAAAATGGTCTAATTAAAATGTAAATGTTCTTTTACCCAATCTCAGAGAATAGATTTCAATAATTTTGGAGAGAAAAATGAAATAAACACATCATCAATTCTAAAGTGTTACAAATGGACTTGACTTCATAATCCAGCAGTTCCTACTCCTTGTTTTATAGATGAAGACATTAAGACCCAAAGAAGTTTAAAATACCTTGCTGCCAAATTTCACACACTACTTTAATTGTGGCAGAGCCAGGTCTAGAACTGAGGCTTTCTTGATAGCAATTCTATGGTCATTCTAATATGTCACAAAATCAAAACATGCACATCAGTAATCCTGTCTGAGGACAAGAAAGTCAGCAAGTTTGGATCATAGAGTGTTTGGAGATGAATAATCCATACTAGATAGGTAGGTTGGACTCGGATTATGAAAAGGCTTTAAAAGCTAAACAGATGAATCTGTATTTTATTGAAGTGATAAGGTGCCACTGTACTACTCAGCTAGTAGTAGCTAGATGGCTTAGTGGATAGTACACTGAGCATGGAATCAGAAATACTCATCTTCCTGAGTTCAAATTCAGTTTCAAACATTTCCTAGCTATATAATTATGGGAAAATCATTTAATCCTTTGCCTCCATTTCCTCATCTGTAAAATGAGCTGGAAAAGGCAATGGCAAACTACTCCAGTATTACTTTTTCCAAGAAAACCCCCAAAAGAGAAGGGACAGTAGAGTCACTAAGAATATAATCCAATTGAAAAACAACTAAAAACTAAGAATGATCTTGGGGGCAGCTAATTGGTACAGTGAATAGAGCACCAGTCCTGAAGTTAGAAGGACCTGAGTTCAAATATGACCTCAGACACTTAACACTTCCTAGCTGTGTGACCCTGGGCAAGTCACTTAACCTCAATTGTGTCAGAAAAAAAAAGAATGTTCTTACCCTTTTTTATATCCTTAGCATTCTGTCTACTACATAAAAATGTGTTGATTGATATAGAAAAAAAAGAATTAGACAAGTTACTGGGCATCTAAATGGAATAATAAAGTTGACACAGAGAAACTAGGAGAGGATTTTTAAGATTTTTCCTGGACTTCATCATGTTTAAAAACTGATCATTATGCAAGATGAAATCAATAAAGAAAATGATTCCTCCTTAGCCTTTCTTTCTTTCTTTCTCTCTCTCTCTCTCTCTCTCTCTCTCTCTCTCTCTCTCTCTCTCTCTCTCTCTCACTCTCATTGTTGCAAGAGATGGAAAAGAGACAACTGGGAGCTCCTCCTTCATCCTCCTCCATTTAAGGATGGGACCGTAGGGAATCTTCCCCGTCATTTCCTATCCAGATACTTTCCTGGACTTCATTATCTCCATAAACTCATCATTCTGAAAGATGAAATCGACTCTTTCTCCCCCATGTGATCTGGACTCCTGATCTTCAGGGTTTCATTGGATCATAATTAGAGTCTGTTTTGAATGCATTTCTAGTTCTATTACCATGTTTCTTGGCCTAATTTTCTCTTATTCATTCCTTCATAGAATCATAGTTAGAAGGGACATTATTGGACATCTAACCCAACAAAATTATTTTACAGAAAAGTCAAGTGATTAGCATAAATACAGCATATATATGCTATATATATATATAGTATGTATATATATATATGTATATATATATATATAATATAGCCAATGAGTGAGAAATAATAATATTCAAGCCCAAATATCCTGGCTGTTAATGTAATTCTCTTATCTATTCCTTCAGCGTGCCCTGTAATTCTTTCCTCTAGCTGATCTAAAAACAAGGTCCAATCCAGTTGTTTTTTTCTAGTAATTTTTGCATGTCCTTATAGACCTCACCTAACATTAAAGGTTCCTCTGAAAGCACAGTAATAAGTGATATGTCATAAAGACTTGTTAGTGCCAAAAGAATGATGTCAAAAATGGGATAGGTCATTAAATGATGAAATGGTGAATTTCCACAAAATTAATATTTGTTTGTATTGTTTGCTCATTTATTAACAAATATTTGTATCTGTATTACCTACATTTTGGAAAATAGTGATAGAGCAACAATATGTGAGGTATCATTGAATACATAATAATGAACTACCTATTTCTCATGAATTTCACATTGTCTTTACAATACTGAAGCACACAGATAAGAGACTAGGCTACTATAGATTTGTACTGAAAACATCTCTCTGCTGATTTACACTAAAAAAAATTCTACTTTATTACTCCCCTTACATTTTCATCAGGTTCAGTCCACCAGTTTGACTGCTAATGTAAAGGATAACATTACAGAAATGTAAGAACTTACAAAGAGATGGGTTTATAATGTCACATGAACAAGAAATAAATCAGTACACAGCCTATGTGTGTCACCTATGTGCAGACAAGAGATCTAAAGCAAGCATTCTTTATTTGGAGGGGATATTGGACAATTGGACAATCAGATAAAGTTAAATTTCTAAAAATAATGTTTTTTTAAATGAATAAAAAATACATAGAAATACAAAGGAAACCAATCACACTGAAATATAGTTTTTGAAATTAAGAAAAAACAAGTTGCAGACAAGAATTGATCTGCAGGGAGAGAGATTTGTAGTAGAACATGAATCAGGACAGAAGAGAATGAGAAAGTATAGTTGGTCTCTGATCTGGAGAGAATGATGACATTCAAAAGTCATAGATTTCTCAAAAGATTGAAAGGCCATTCCTAAAAATCCCAACCACCCTTCCTGATGTTACTTTCAGAGGCAGGTTGAAGACATTGGAAACCTTGTCAGCTGCAAGCTTAGGGAGAGAAATTCTCATTTTGGAGTCTAATATAAGTAGGATTTGGGAAACGAATGTAAAAAGAAGCCTAATGAAGGATTTCCAATTTTTCATTAACTTTTGAATTATAAACATGTAGTTTTAAAGAGGCAGCACAACCAAACCTTTATCAGGCATGCTGTATTCAAATGCAATTATTACTTATGGCTCTTTGCTCAATGAAACATAATATATTTAAGAAAACAGTGTATGCTTTCAGAGTGGTACTGGTGACTACATTGTCCTCAGATTATTATGAACTCAACATCTCTATTTTCTAAGAAATTGTGTCACAATTTGTAAGGGCATAACACCAATAAAATTATAATAATCAGTTTCAATTTTATGACTTTGGTGCTATTATCTTGCAAGTATAAAAGAAAATGAGGCTATCCAGAGACTATCTCAGAATGAACTAAAGAAAATGGCATAAAAATGCCACTTCACTCTTATGTAAGGCTCCCCCCCCAAAAAAACCTTCCAAGGTATTCAAGAATGACTAGAATGACTTCAGATCTTTTTTAAATTGCACACACACACACACACACACACACACACACACACACACACACACACACATACACTCATATATCATAAACTGTACTGAAGCATCTTGAGAGCTGAACTTTTTATAGAAAAAGCATTACATAGGCCAAGTTGCCAAATGTCCACATCACTCAAGTTTTCAGACACTTCTGAGGCTCCCATGAACAGCTGCTTTAGTCTGTCAGGGAGGCAAGGATGTCTCCATGGTTACCAAAGTAGTCCAGTTACAAACATTGATGGGAACCAAGGCTGGATACAAATATACCGCACAGGGGCCTGTCTAGATTTTGTTTGTTTGTTTAGGTTGTAGTAGTGGTTGTTATGTGTGTGTTTCATATTGAAAATTGAAGTTTAAAAATAGGGATGTACACGTTTGTGTGCATGTGTGTTTACATACTGGCAACATATGTGTATATATACATACATACAGATTGGTTATATATATGCACTTGTGTGCATACACACATATATATTTGGGGAATTTTGTCCCAATTCTTCCAGAAAAGCATGAAGTTTTTAAGATAATTGTATTTTAGATAATAGTCTATAGCCAAAGTAAAAAATAAACAAAAACTTCTCTATAGAGCTGTAGATCGGATGATTGTCAAAATACCAGATGAGGTCATGAAGAGATCACAACTAAAATGACAGAATAGAAATAAAGACAGGATGAGGCTATTGGGACTTTTAGGTCCTTTAGGTTGTCGGGAGTTTTAAGTCCACTCAAGGGTGGATGTTGTCCTGGAGTAGGAAACTTTTATAGAGATTGTATTCCTCTAAACCAGAAGTTCATGAACTTTTTTGCATTCATTAATATTTAGACAACCTATTTAAATATAACTGGTTTGTTTTGTGTTTGTGTATTGTATTTTGTTCATTTAAGTGCTTTATTCAGAGTAGGGATCCATAGGCTTTACTGGCCTGTCAGAGGCTGCCATGACACAAGAGTAGGAAAGAATCCTTGCTGTACACCAAGGGAGGGAGATGTGGCTCCAGGCCTGGGGAGAGGGAGCAATGGCTACTAGAGGTTGGTAAGAGTACAGGATGAGGAGCTTGACTGACCCAGGAGATTTCTGAACAAATGGCAACTTCTGGTCCGCTCTACAGGTGGGGGGAAATAGGCCATGACCCAGGGAACCTTTATCTTTGTCTGAGTCCATCTCCTTGTCTCTTCTCAGGGCTAAGTGATGGCCCAAGGGCTGACTGGGATTATTCTACAGAAACTAGAATCCTTGGAGAGGGAGAAACCGGGAAAGGAGGCAGTCATCCTGCTGGAGACCGTGCTTCCGGGCCCTGCTAGCGCCCTATCTGTTCCTGAAGCCACTCCCTCCCAGGCTTCTCCCGAGGACCAGTCCCGGGGCTTGGCAGCAGGACCAGGTAGAAAGCATCATGCGGCTCTGTGAAAGGTAAGGCCGGGAACATTAGTGAAGGGGACTGATTCGGTCCCATGATTCCCAGAGCCAGAAAATGAGGTCTTGGGCCTCTGGGCCTGGGTAGGTCAGAGCCACAGGAAGTAACATGTCCCCCAGAAAGCAGATAACACTGGTGACCATTGTCAAGAATGGTTACCTCCTTTTAGTCTATCCAATGAAAAGGCTTGAGTCTTGCTATTTAAGCCTGAGAAGCCAGAAGCTGGTTAGGTTCTGTGAGCACATGGCAGGAGCTGGGATGGCCCCCCTCCCTGAAGGGACTAAATAAATGCTTTCTCTTTGTGTCTGAAGATGTCTCCGATTTGGGAAAGGGGCCTAGCACCCGTCCCACACATTAGGAATTAGGCAGAGAAATTTCAAGCAGGGAATTACAAATGAGGGATGCTACCTCCCAACCCCCCTGAAACCTGCTAGGAAAACATGTCACTGCCTCTCCTATCCCTCCCTAAGTGACGTGTTCTGAGTCATGAAACAGGGGAAAAACCTGCTCCTCAAAGAGACCAAACATTAGCATCCTGGCTGCCAAAATGTTAGCAAGAGAAGTAGGGCCCCAGCTTTGACCTTCTATGCTGGACAAAGTAATTTTTAAGATGCCTTCAAGATTTAACTATAACTCTATTCAATCCAGCTACTACTTTACTGGATCCTTCAAATCCTTCCCCAATTCTCACTCCAGCCTCAATTTCAGTCTGAGTTCAGTGTGCCTTCTTCCATAATCTAGAGGAACTCTGTACCTTTGTAAAATCAAGGAGTTGGAAATTATGATCTCTAAGGTGCCTTCTAGCTTTAATATGAAACTTCCAGGATTTGTAGGTAGGGGATGCACCCAAATCCATTTCATATAATTTATTAAGTTCTTTTGCTCTTTTAAGAATTTGCTTTAAAAACAAACAAACAAACAAACAAAAGGAGTTTTCATTTTAACAGTCGCTTAATTGAGAGACTTACTGTAAATCCCTAGTTAAAGCTTGTGACTTATTTCTGAGAAGGAAAACCTATCAGGGCCTAGAGAATAACCCCAAGTGAGGTAGGGAGATGTATTTCCCTAATTAAGCAAGATTAGTGCTCATTGGCATTCTGGACTCTAAGTTCTATTTAAAGAAAGGAAGCTTAATGAAAACTCACTGATGGAGGAATCACAGGCTATTGCCACTACTCTGGCATCTTGCCTGGAAGTTGGCAGAGGAATCTCCTCAGAAGGTGTTCACAATCCTACACATGCACAGTTCAAGAGCTACCAGCTATTCAAATCAATCCTTGCAGCTCACTGAACATTAACCTGACTTGCTCTTCTGCTCAAAGATACCATTTTCTCTGCACAAGAATTTACAATGATTGATGGTTACACACAAGAGGAAGGCAGAATAAAGAAAGCAAGCCTAAAAGAACAAAACAAACAATGACTACAACAATGATTATGGAAAGAACAACTATCACAAAATAACTGAAAATGAATTCTATTGCAAGGGCCCCTAAAGAAGAAAACAAGAAGAAACTCTCCTCTCTATCTCCTTCGAACAGATCCATCTATGGGAGCAGAATATTGATTATATTTTTAGACTTTTTAGATGCATTGATTGGTTTTGTTACCTTTTTACTCTTTATATTTTTTTTCAACTATGTGTATGTGTGTGTGTGTGTGTGTGTGTGTGTGTGTGTGTGTGTGTGTGTATAAAATGAGATAGTGCTCTAGAGTAAGGAGAAAGGGGAAATAATAGAAGGAATTTAGGTGGTATACGACCAAAAGATAATAGTAAACTTTTATTTTTCTCAGAGCCAAAATTGATTCAATCAATTATATAAGCACCTATTCTACATAAAAGAAGCTAAGGTATATGTTGAATTGAATATTGGACTTAGAGTCAGAACATCAGAGTTCAAACAGTGCAAGAAACTTATTAGCTGTATGACTATAGACAATTTCCTCATCTGTAAAATTGGATTTACTTCATAGGGTTGTGATTATATGCATACATATATATATATATATACATAATTAGATAAGACACATAAAATATATAATATACATAATAAAATAATGTGCATAGAATGATTTGTAAACCTTAATGTGTTATATAAATATAGTGGCTGCTGGTGAGAGGTGTGATGATGGTGATGGAGGAAGTTTAGCCCAGGGGACAGAGAGTTTGCCTTATATCAGGAAACTTGGGTTCAAGTTCTGTTCTTGCTGCCTACTGGGCTCCCTCACCTTAAGCAAGTCAACTACTCCCCCAGTGCTCCAGTTAACTCTCCAAGACTGTAAGTTACAGAAAAGGTGCCAATCTACATAGAGAAAGTTTCTTCACCTGAAAGTTCCTAATACCAATGAATCACAAGTACATTTCTTAGGTTTATCCCTATCAAGCCCCATGTTAAAAAGATTGTGGAGCAAGACACAAAGATAATGAAAACATGGTTCTTACTCTCCTGAAGGCAAAATCAAGTAGGAAGAATATAATGCATCCCAAATTAATAATTATACATAATAGAAGGTGTATATATCCATGCAATATATGGAGAAGGAAATACTTTTAGCTGGAAAAACCAAATAAGTTTCTGCCTCTGGAAGAAATTGAGATTTGATTTGAATCTTGAATGAATCTAAAGAAGTCAGAAGATGGAAACGAGAAGGAAAGGAACGGCAAAGGCATTATGATAAGAGATGACATATAAGGAACAAAACAATTCTCAGGGCTTATGAAGAGAAGTAAAGTAAAAGAAAAACTGTAGAGATTCCTATTTGGGTATATGTCTCTTCTGACTCAAAGATTCTGTAATTGAAAAGGAAATGAATTAGAAATGAAGAGATCAGAAAAATAAAAATAAAAATAAAAACAAAAGCTGTTCAAATGGTTTAGACTGATGGTGATAAGTGATATTTAGGTAATACCAGTGAATAGAAAAAAAGGATTTCATTGGAAAGATTTTAAAGGTCATATCAGCAAAGCATAACAAATAATTGGATGTGGGAAATGAAAAGAGAGAAAAGAATCAAAGATTCAAAAGGTTCTAGCATGGTTGACTGGGTTTCTGATGTTATGTTAATAAAAATAAGGAAATCTCTGTGCTTAACTGTAGTATGGTTGGGGGAGGTGTGGGAATGAAAGGGGGAAAAAGAATAAATAAAAATAATTGTGCAGCAGGGAACAAAAGAACAATTTACAAGGAAGCAAAGAAAAGATGGACACTCATGAATATAATTTCTTCTACTATTATATATCCTTTCTTGAACTGGCAATTTATTGTTCTGTATTTTGAATCCTCCCTGATGTTCTGCTGGGTACATGACAGTGCTATTTTGTTTTGGTTTTCTGTCTCTTCTTTTTCTTTGTAAATAAACAGAAAGTAAAGAAAAAATAAATAAAAGCAAGAAATCAAAAGTGGAGTAAATTTTGCTGAAAGATAATTAGTTTGGTTTGGGACACAGAGAGTTTGAGATGGTAATGTTGAGACTAAAAGGTACTAACAGGACTATAGGGTCCTCAAAAATATTTTCCTACCATCAGAGTACTAAGTACTCTGTACTGTAAGGAAAAGTATTAGCATATTTATGTAGAATGATTTCTTTTTCATTAGCTTAGAGAGATGTCATAGGAATAATGACCCCAAATAACTCTGGTATATGTTAATATCTATGTAGATCTAGCCAGGACTAGATATAATGTAATTTACTTACCCAATTCAAAGAACTGTTGTTTTGTTTTGTTTGGATCTTAAAACGATTTACCTTTTAATGTTTTCATTACTTTTTAAACCACTTTTGACAATCATTTTAAATAGTATTATAAGCATACAAATAATAGGCCACTTAATTTAAAGCTTGCCTAATTTTAGTAAGGTCACTAAAAATTGTTACGAAGCTAAACATGATTACTATAAATTGCCCTATTATATCTTAGGTAACAGAGTCTTCCTTCATATACAAAGATGACATTAGAGACCTTCTGTCAGTGGGAGATAAATTTTGAGTGATGTAGTGACAGGTTGGACTAATTTAGTTTGCTTAGTCTTCCTTGTGGATATAGCAGGAATTTTTATGCAAAATGCATGGTTGAGGTTAAAGGCACCACATGTGGCTTTGGAATAAGATGAGCTTTTTCTGCATTTTGCTAAGTGCCCCATAAGGGAATTTAGCATTAGTGTAATAAATCAGAATGACCAGGGACCATTTCAACGTTTTAAAAATGTTCTCTTTTGTTGCCCCTTTTTACAAGTTCAAGCTAGAAGAGGCAAAAATCCAAAATAAAATATGACTAATACCTACTTCTACATCCCTGTTTTCCACAATTACAGAAAGATTACTCTATTCATAGAAGGCAAGCACAAAAACACTTTTGTTCTTCATGGATCATTCTAGCCTTTATTAAATGGGTGTCATCACAATATATTGAAAAGAACAGAGAAAGTGAAATTGGTAATCAAAATAGAAAAAGGTAAATTCCATTATTACCTAAGATAAAAAGAACTTTTTTCTTTAGCATGGCAAATAGAGTACAAAAAAACTTTGGTTTGTAGTCTAACAATGATAAATGAATAGCATTTTAAGGTTTTCAAAGTTATTTGTATCTGTTATGTTACTTAAGCCTCAAAACAACATTGTGAGGTAGGTTCTAAATGATGAAGAAGCCAAGCTTCTGAGAGGCTGTGATTTTTCCCTGGTCACCTGGATAGAAAGTGTCCAAGTTAAGATTAAAAACTAAATTATTCTTGATTCTAGAGGTAGTTTTGCAAACTTTAAAGCACTGAAAAATGTGAATCATCATTATCATCATCATCATCATCATCATCATCATCATCATCATCATCATTGTTTTCCATACTATTTCTCTACCAATGAAGGTAGAAGGTAGAAGGTAGGTTCATCCTTCATTTTTGAAGAGGAGCATTATGGCATGATGGGTGATGTCTTGACTTACACATAAATTAGATCTAAATGAGACAGAGATGCACTAGATCATCAGTCTCACTCTCCCTTCCAGATTCATTGAAGTCCAGTGGCAGGACTAAAGTCAAGAGGACTAGTTATGGCCCAGGATGCAGTGTGTGACTTTAGTGTTTCAATGTCTGGCCATGTTCTTTTATTTTTAATGCAGAAAAGATTTATTTAACATTCCTGCTTTTTTTAATTGAAGGTTTTTTTTAATTTTCAAAATATATGCAAGGATAATTTTTCAACATTGACCCTTGCAAAAGCTTGTGTTCCAAATCTTCCTCCTCTTCCCCCCATCTCCTCCCCTGGATGGCAAGTAATCCAAAATATGTTAAACATGGCAAAAATACGTTAAATTCAATATATGCATACATATATTTATACAAGTATCTTGATGCACAAGAAAAATAAAATCAAAAAGGAAAAAATGAGAAAAAATAAAATGCAAGCAAACCACAACAAAAAGTGTGAAAATGCTATGTTGTGATCCACACTCAAGTCACCAGAATCCTCTCTCTGGGGGCTGACGTTTATCTCTTCATCACAAGATCATTGGAAATGGACTGAATTATCTCATTGTTGAAAAGAGCCACATCTGACCATGTTCTAAGTGCTCCATAGCACCTGCTTTGGTCACTTTCATGGCTTTTAGAACAAATTGTTCTTGTCTGTCCACTTCACCAGGAGAACTCTTCACATGCTTGGGGTAAACATACCACTAATTAACTGATTGGTCTGAAAGTTTTAGGCTACTGGTTTAGCTCATTGGCAAAAGGGTTTTTACCAGGGTGTGGCTATAACAATACGACAGTTGACAGGAGCCACCTGAAGTAAAGATGATGTTATCATGGAAACACAGATTTAGAGGTCACCTAGTATCCCACCTTCATTTTGCAGATGAAGTGTGTGAAGCACAAGAAGTTAAGGGACTGAACCCATCATATTAAATAGCTGAGCCAGAAGACAAGTTCAAGTTCAGGAAAACCAGTACCCGCATCCTCTCCCCCTCACTGAGAAATTTAAGTAGAAACCATCCCAAAGTTTTAAGCTAAGCAGCTAAGTAGTACAATGGATAGAGGTCTGGATTTAAGTCAGGAAGATCTAAGTTCAAATCCAATCTCTTAACCATCCTAAGCCTAAATTTTCTCATCTCCAAAATGGAGGGAATAAGGATAAAATAGGATAATAATGTAATACGCTTAAAAAATTTAAGGAACTACACAAACACTAATTATTATTACTAAAAATAATAAAACTGCACTAAGACTTTGGAAATACCTTGTATTCTCTTACATGTCATATGTGAGATTACCTGCTGATTTCTCACTCCTTAAAATGCATTATATCTTTGCTTATATAGGATATCCCAAAAGTCACAATACAGTTTTAAGCTTTAACACTTATTAAAGGTCTTACAGTCCATATACAGTGTAGATGCAAACAGTGTGGATCCCATTTAACTCACATACTGTATTTGTTATTTATTCAATTGACTTTAAGTCTTCTCTGTCCATATTTAAGCATTATCCATGTTAAGACAAACCTAGCCATTACACAGCTTCCTCTATTTGCTTTGTACAAGGAAGGCTCACCTCTGAGGATGAAGTAAACAATGAAAATGGAGGATTGAAGAAAAATACAGAAGTATTTATCCATTGAGACATTTCCCTAAAACTTTTAGGTTTATTTCATAGTCTTGAGAATTTTGTCAGAAGCCCTGTGGATATTTTGACATACCCCATCACCACGCTGAGACAGCAAGTCTAATAGAGGCTAGATTTGAGAGTCAGGAAGGCCTGAATTCAAATTCTATACAGGTTTATGGAATACTGATGAACTGTATGATTGTGGGTGTGTCACTCTTCCTTATTTTCATTTTCTCATTTGTAAAAGAAATAATGACACACCTACCACACAAGGTTGTCATGATGATCAAATAACATAATATACACCACACACTTTGCAAACTTTAAATTTTAACACATAATATTATGTATATATGTAAATGTTAATGTTAGCTAGCTATTAGAATGACAATTTTTATATCTAATGTTTTCAATTGGATTTTAAAATAAGAAATGATAGCTTGCTTACTATATTGGGTTAGACTTTGGGCTGAGAGTAAGTTAAGGAGGCAGATGATTCTATTTGTGACTTTGCTGCTGATTCATAGTGTGACCTTGCATGAGTTCAGTCTCTTTATTTGATACACTCTTTGACTGCCTGAAATATTTTGAAAAGTAGCCTGCGAAGAGCCTGGCGCGAGCTCCAACAGTAAGATCTTCTACCTTCTTCCTCCACAGAGCAATGGGAATACTCCAAGCATTTGGTATGTTGTTGATGTGTGTTTAATTAAAGAATTACAACATGCCATGGAGGTGTCATATTGTCTACAATATAAGCTCATAACATACAGGCATCGAAATTAAGCAGCAAGAAGAGGAAATGAAACCTGAGAGGAAACAGGAATAGAGAACCGATATTAGTGTCCAAGCCTTGGGCTCAAGACAAGAACTTGAAAGAGGATCCTCAGTAAATGTGAAAAGAAAGAGAAAAACACATCTCAGAAGGTAGTCTAGACCAGGAAGTGAGAAACTAACTGAAGTTGAATTAAGACAAAATCAAGGGCAGAAATCAGAACACAAAAGGAATGGAAGTTCCAGTTAGAAAGGTAAATAGTATAATTCAAAAGATGGAACTTTGCACACACACAAAAAGAACCTTGGTATGGTAATGGAAAGTACCTTGATTTCTCTGGTTTATTTCCTCATGAGCAGAATGAGGGGGTTGGACCAAATAGTCCCTAAGGTTTCATCCCACTCTACATCAAGATTACTAAAAAGTGCCACTGCTGGAATAAGAAGACACTGCCTTTGCCTTTCTTTCCTTTTATAGAAACTGTGGCGCACATTCACGTAAAAGCATGGGTGATGCTAGACCGGTAGCATTTGCCCTTCATTCTCCAAGAGTTCCATGACATCAGGGAGGGGATGCCA
Organism: Sminthopsis crassicaudata; assembly: GCF_048593235.1. Classification (NCBI taxonomy): domain Eukaryota; kingdom Metazoa; phylum Chordata; class Mammalia; order Dasyuromorphia; family Dasyuridae; genus Sminthopsis; species Sminthopsis crassicaudata. The sequence goes on from NC_133618.1 coordinate 278,500,562, forward strand.
TGAAATGCAAGTGAATTGGACTTAAGTGAGGGAGGGCTGGTCAAGGTCACCTTACTCTCTCCTCCAGAGCCTTCTGAGTTCAGTGTCCAGATGGAGATCAGGATGACTAGAAATGGCCCCAGATGCAGTGGGAAGCTGGCTTTTTTGAGCTAGGATCTTTAACAGATCTCAGTTTGACTGAGCTAATGTCCATTCAGTGAATAATTTTTAAAAAACCAGGAGAGGAAGATCCTCCGGGGTTTCTTGTCAAAAGAGAAACGATTGCTATTTACATCCACTCTGAGCCAGTCAGGGTTAAACAATGACCAAGAAGAACTTGTCTTAGGACCCATTGTTGGTCAATCAATGAGAACTAGCGTGATTTGGGTTTGTGGTTCAAGAAAGTAAGGCTGATTGGTGACTTTGCACAATGTCATGGCATCATTTCCCTCATGTTGAGATCCATTGTGAGAACAAAGGACAAACAGCTCCACTACCTGACCAAACTATCTCTTTTTTCCAATCATATTTTCCTGAATGATGTGAATACTGCTTCTTGCCTATAGGATAGCATTGGGAAGAACCCTCCTCCAACAACTTTTATTCTTTAGAGATTATGGTTTTCAGAGATTTACAAACAACACTAACTGCAGAAGGTTGGTGTGAAAAATTTACATTTTGGGGAGAGTAGGGGATATAATGGATAAAGGCCACACAATCGGGAGGGCCCAGGTTTAAATCTGGCCTCAGACTCTTCCTGTTGTATGATCCTGGCAAAACACTTACCCACAACTGCCTCCCCCCAAAAGAGGTGCATTTTTGTTTCATACTATTTTGTTTGGTGCAGGGCAGGGCACAGTTTCCCAAATGTGATCCAGATCTCTTCCATCTCCTCAGGACTGGATGAGCCTGCAACATCTGCAGAACCTGTCTTACAGAAATGACCAACAGGAGGAATACAGAGAGGCTTGGAGAGACTTACATCAACTAATGCTGAGTGAAACGAGCAGAACTAGGAGATCATTATACACTTCAGCAACAATACTGTATGAGGATGTATTCTGGTGGAAGTGGAAATCTTCAACATAGAGAAGAGCTAATCCAATTCCAATTGATCAATGATGGACAGAATCAGCTACACTCAGAAAAGGAACACTGGGAAATGAGTATAAACTGTGAGCATTTTTTTGTTTTGTTTTTGTTTTTCTTCCCAGATTATTTTTACCTTCTGAATACAATTCTTCCTTTGCAAAAAAAAAAAAAAAAAAAAAAAAAAGAACCTGTCTTACATATGCGGACTAATTCAATGACTTGGCCTTGAAGTTTCAGTCTGGACATAACAAAAAGGGTATGCAATTCACCAGTATAAATAATCTGCATATTAAGGTTGGTTTGTTCTATTGAGAGACAATACTCTTTCATCCTGGAAATTCTCACAAACAAAATCTTTTCCATTCACTGGGAAAATGATGAGGGACTTTGGAGAAGGGAAAATATAAAATATGTTTTTAGCATCAAGCCACCATTTAAATCATAGCAATGAAGAAATGGTGATTATAATACTCCTCCCAATTATTAAAACCTATCTCTGCTATTTTATTTGTTAAATGCTACAGTTCCCCTACATTAGAATGCCACATGTAAACACTGAACAGAAAGTACTCAAGCCACTGACTAAAAATATTGGATTCCAATAGGGAGGTTTATGATCCACCTTCTGCTGCCCTTTTTCAGAGTCCCCTCTGGGAGTTAAAAATTGATCCTGATAATATATCTGGGAGTTGAGCTCACTGGCCATGCATTATTAATGTCCCAATCAATTCTAAATGGAGGAATATAGATCCGTTGCAATAAGTCTTCATTGTATCTATCCTCTCAAACAGCATTTTGCTCTTCTTTTCATAGTAGTGGACAGAGATTTTTTTTAACCCAAAGTGAATTTGAAATGGTACCTGTTTCTGCTATGAATTAATAGTCAAAAAGTCATACTATTAATGTCAAATAAGGACAGAACTGAAAAACATACTCTAAATATAACATGGACTAAGGGCCAGATAACCCAGAAAAAGGAGAATCCCAAAGGAAGAAGAAACATAATTTCTGATAGGATAGAGTCCTAATTTTTTATAATAACCAGCCCTTCTAGCATTTTAGTCTATGATAAATACCTCATTTTCTCAATTTCATGTGTAACTAGGACTTAAAACCTATTTCCAAAAGACTTTTTTTGTTGTCTTAGTAGATGATAAGATGATGACTGAAGCTGGATGCCTGCCTTAAGAAGGTGGGTTGGGGAAAGAGGGTGGGAGGAGATCTTATTTGCTGCTCTTTAGAGCAACCATTTTTCTAGGGAGGGACTACTTTACTCCCATGTATGCCTTCTAAAATTCATCTTCCCCTTTCTCTCTCTCCTTCCATGCCTCCATCTCTCCCTTTCCCCATTCTCTGTCTGTCTGTCTGTCTCTGTCTGTTTCTGTCTATATCTGTCCATATCTCTTTGTCTCCCTCTCTCTCTCTCTGTGTGTGTCTCTCTGTCTGTGCCTCTCTCTGTCAGTCTGTTTGTCTCTATCTCTTTATGTCTTTCTCTGTCTTGTCTCTCTCTGTCCGTGTGTCTCTCTGTCTTCCTCTCTCTTTTTCTGTCTCTGTCTCTCACTTTTTCTCTCTCTGTTTCTCTCTGTCTCTCTATCTCTCTGTCTCTATGTCTCTCTCTGTTTCTCTCTCTCTCTCTCTCTCTCTCTCTCTCTCTCTCTCTCTCTCTCTCTCTCTCTCTTTGTGTATGTATCTCTTTCTCTGTCTCCCTCTGTGTGTGTGTGGTGTCTCTTTTTCTCTGTCTTTCTGTCTGTCAGTGTCTTTGTATGTCTATCTGTCTGTCTCTGTCTCTGTCTCTGTATCTCCATGTCTGTCTCTTCCTTCCCCTCCATGTCTGTCTCTGTGTGTATGTCTCTCTCTACATCTCTCTCTCTCTCTCTCTCTCTCTCTCTCTCTCTCTCTCTCTCTCTCTCTCTCTCTCTCTCTCTCTCTCTCTCTCTCTCTCCCCCCTCCTCCCTCCCACTCTACCCAAGAACAAGAAACAAGAAGATGATCTTTCTTCTCTGAAAACTGCTATGTCAACTCCATTTCTCAGCCAGGTACCCAGCATCCTATTCCTTTGCATCAACAATAGGTGTCTTTATGAAAACATACTTAAATCTGGGGTTATAGCACAAGACAGGATTAAATCATAAGAAGTAAAAGGGTTTTATGAAGTATCTAGTCTATCATCACAATTCCGTCCATTTTCTGGATGAGGAAACTTAAAAATAGAGAAACTTAGTACCTCGTCTGAGGTCACCGGGACCAAGGACCCATTGGTAAAAACTAGCATTTTAAATCAGATCTAGACATATCATAACAAGAGCAGAATATTTCAAATTTAGAGAGACTTTTGAGGTACAGACCAAAGTCACACACATAGCAAGCTGAGATGGCGGAAAGGATTTGAATTCAGGTCCTTTGCCTCCAATCTCATTTTCAGACTTGAACTTATATCCAAAGGTACTCTCACTGTAAAGAAGGAACCAAGGATGAATAGATATTAAGACACAGATGAGGAGATAGAGAGAATAAACTTCATGGGGAAAATGAGAATAAAAAGAATGCCTCTGTAGAGTAACCCTGCATTTTGCTATTAACTGAGGTTAAATTACCCTTTTATTTTCTAAACCAAAAAGATTTTGCAACCAAGTGATCTCACCCCCCAAACTTCCCTCGTTACCATGTTTAATATATACAGGATAAGTTTTGCTTTTCAAATCGTGGGAGGTCAGCTGCCCCGCCGGGGTGGGTGCTGGGGCTGATGGAATGCAAACGATTTCCGGGAGAGGAATCTTCAGCTGGGAAAGAAAGCAGGGTCAAGTGTCATACATCTCACAGAAATCTGTGCCAAGAAGGGAAGGGTAGGACGGTTGGTTAAGAGAGAACGCCTGAAATGGAGCTGATAAAAAGCAACCAAAACCTCATTTTGCATCAGCACAAATCTATTTGCCTTTGAATAAAAGCAGGTCTGAGATTTCTGACTGAGTTATCAATAGATGGGCAACACTGAAACTTCTGACTGTGTCATCCACCAAAGCTGGGGCAACTGGGCTCTCACAATGGGCTTCCTTGTGCTTGGTACTTTGATTTGTAAGGGAAATGGAGAGCAGTAGACTTGGAGTTAGTGGAAAGCTGGGTTCACATCCTGGTTCTAACCCTTAGGGAGCGGCTAGGTAGCTCAGTGGTTGGATTTCCAGGCTTGTGGTCAGGAAGATGAGTTCAAATTCAGCCTCAGAACTTACTAGCTGCATGATGTTGGGCAAGTCGCTTAACCCTGTTTGTCTCAGTTTCCTCATGGGGATAAAAATAGTACCCATCTCCAATGGTTATTGCAAGGAATATTATAAAGTCCATTAGTCCTTTTCAACAATGAGGTGATTCAAGGCAATTGTGATGGACTTGGGTTGGAAAGTGCTACCCATATCCAGAAAGAAAACTATGGAGACTGAATAGGGATCAAAGCATAGTATTTTCACTTTTTTGTTGTTGTTTGCTTGATTTTGCAAAGGTGAATACACATATTTGCATATATTTGGAAAAATAAGATGCTATTTAAAAAATTTTAATCGTTTACTAATAAACAAGCATTTATTAAGTACCTAATGTATTCTGGATTCTGAGGATACCAAATTAAAGAGCTAAAAACTCCTCTGTCTTTAAAGACTTGTTGAAAGTAGTTGAGTAAAATGAAAAATAAAACACTATTAATAAAAAAAGAAAAAAGAATAATAAAGTCTAGCACTCTAGCCACTCTACCACCTAACAAACTTAAAAGTGTGTCTGTGTTATCAATAAACTGTCTTTTTTTCCTTTTAGTGAGCCACTTGTTAAACATCTAATAACACAACCTTGATTTAGGATCCTATCATCTCATGGGCAAATTATTACAAAAAGCACCCTGATGAATGGCCATAGCCTTCTGAATTCCTTGTGGGCTGTGGAAAGCAAAGACAAAAGCTTTGTAGGTGAAGGGAGTTTGTGCAAGATAATATGGTAATTAGGCTACCAATGACCAAGTTTATACATCTTGACATGGCTCTCAACTACAATACGCCACACCTGTTCTCTGTCTAGGTGTCTGTCTCTATGTCTCCTATGTCTGTTTATCTGTCTGTCTCTTTCTGCTGAGGTTGATTCTTTATTGTTTTGTAATCTGAAACCCAGACTAGCCTCCCACTCTGAGCCCTTCCTTTAGCCCTACACACTTTATATACCTTTCTTCCTCACCCTGCCTCTGCTTTTTGGCTTTCTCTGTCGATGTGTTGCCTTCTCCCTTTTGAGGACTCCAAGCACTGGGCTTGGGAGACATTAAGATTCATCTTTATGAATTTAAATTCAGCCTCAGACAGTTACTAGCTAAATGACCCTGAGCAAGTCATTGAACACTGTTTGCCTCAATTTCCTCATCTGAAAAAATGAATTGGAGAAGGAAATTGAATATCTTTGCCAATAAGATCCCAAAAAATTAAGCACAACTGAAGTGACTTTACAACAGCATTCTCCCATTAGACTGTAAGTTCCTTGAGGGGAGGAACTATTGATAGATAGAAACTGCCTCAGTCTCTGACACAGCTTCTTATCTCTAATCTTTTTATTCCATGTCTGGCTCGGCTGCTGCCCAGTGTGCTGGTTTCCCTATATCTACATTGGTCGGACATTCTCTACTTCTTTCCCTCCTATTAAAGCAGAAGAAAGTTTACTCAGTCCAACAGGCTCTGTTCTCAGCCACTGGTATTTGCTGGATCAAATCTCTGTGTAAATAAAATATTCATATGGTATTCCAGTTAGTCAGTCATCAAGTGCTTATTAAGCACTTACTATGTGCAAGGCACTGGGCCAAGAACTGAAGGTTTCCACACCCTGGTACGGGAAACTGGCAGCTATGGCAACTTGGGGTTCCGGGATCCAAATTACTGTACTAGCACAGGACTTGGCCCCTGCTACATAACTGAGAATGTTACATCTGGGGGCATGAATAAAATACCTGGCTATGAACCCCTCTGGATGCCTTTTTGGGGGGAGTTGGCAACCCTTGAAAGCTCCTGAAAACACCTTCAGATGGACTTTGGATCTTCATGTATTCACTCTCCAAATAAGACTGACTATCCCTTCACTGCTGATCTAGGGATTACATATTGAGTGTACCCAATACCGCAAAAAATTGTTTTTTGTATTGGATACACACACACACACACACACACACACACACACACACACACACTCACACACACACACACACACACAATTTCATTGATATACTGAACTTATGTTGAGAAAACCCCTCCTCTTTCAATGCAGATCAGTGACTACTCTGAAGTTACTGTCATAATTACTGGAGAGCTTAAGTGATTTGTAGAGAGTCACACAGACAGTATGCATCAGAAATGGGACTTGAACCCAATTAGTTCTCCCTTCAAGGCTAGTTATCTGTCTATGTTGCCACTTTGCTCTTGCCTTAATTTAGCCTTTTTTAATAGTATTCCTGGCAGGATATGTCACCCCCTGGACTGCATCCTACCAGGTGACTGTCCCCACTAATAAATTCCAAGGACATCCCTCAGGAACAATTGGAGGATTGCACTGGAAGTCAGTGCAGTCACTTCATATCAACGCCACCATTCCTCCCAACGATTCTAGCTGAAGGATAAGTGCTTTGTAGAGCATATCCTCAGTTTCTGGGTGTCATCCTAGGACCTCCAGAAGAAACAGGCTCATAAATCTAGAGCTGGAAATAACAACAAGGCCATGAAGTATCATCCCATAGGCACAATGACTCCCCAAAGGTCACAGGTAGGGTGAGGGTGATGGATCCATTAAGCAAGATTCTGGCAGATCCAGTCAAGGATGAGCTTTTGCCTAGAATTGAACAAATCTTGGGGAAGTCTGGTCCCTACTGACACCAGCAGAATAGAGCTGGCTTTTGAAAAAGAAATATGTCTGAGCTGCAGTTTGACTGGGTGTGACTCAGTAACATTGCTGGCCCACCGAAGGGCAAAGGAAAATAGTAGTCTTCTACGGTAACAGATGCTGGGCAAGTCACTTAACGCTGTTTGCCTCAATTTCCTCATCTGTAAAATGAGCTGGAAAAGGAAATAGCAAACTGTTCTAGGATCTCTGACATGAAAACCCTAAATGGGGTCACAAAGAGTAGGACATGACTGAAAACAACTGATTTGAGAAAGGAATTCCTCCTTCCACAATCTATCTGAACTTAGGCAGAGTTCCTAAGAGTTCCAGCAGGATTATGGAGGAGGCAAGAACAGATAGGTTTGCTTTATGCAGGAGGGAGAAATGCACAAAATGTGCTTATATCATAAACTCCCTTTCTCAAATCAGCACACGATTAAGAAGTTAAAAACTCCTGGAATTCCAGGAGAAAAAACTATAAAAGGAGTTCAGATATCAAATGAGACCTATGTAAAGTACATAGCAAACCTTTTGTGTGTGTGTGTGTGTGTGTGTATGTGTGTGTGTGTGTGTGTGTGTGTGTGTGTGTGTGTGTGTGTGTGCTTAAGCATTTGGGGTGAAGTGACTTGCCCAGGGTCACACATCTAGGGAGTGTTAAGTGTCTGAGACCAGATTTGAACTCAGGTCCTCCTGAATTTAAGACTGGTGCTCTATCCACTGTGCCATAAACAAACCTTAAGCAAATACAAATGCTATCATTGTTATGATGATGATGAAGAAGATGATGAAAATGAAGATGAAGATGATGATGAAAGTATAAAGTAATTTGGGCAGCTGGGGACACAGTGGCCAGAGCACTGTTCATTTGGTAACTGGTAGGGAACCCTTACATCCTAAAGCCTGACTGAAACTCAAGTTTCATCATTGAAAAGCTTCTCATTTTGAAAAGCTATTTCAATAACCTACTGATGGGTCTGCTGTCACAAGCCTCTCCTCACTCCCAGCTCATCCCCATTGAGCAACAAGAATGATTTTCCTAAAGAGCACGTCCAACCATGATCCCATCACCCTCAATGTCCTCCACTCAAGAAACTGCAGTGTCTCCCTATAACCCCCAAGAAAAACACCAAATCTACGGTTCAGGATTCAAAAGTCCTTCATAATTTAGCTCCACTCAACCATTCTAATCTTCTACCTTCTACCCACTTTATCCATGACACAGGTTTCCTTGCTGATCCCTAACTTTCCCACCATTTCTCTGGCTGTCTCCCATGTTTCCTCATTTCTGCCTCCTCAATTCCTTAAAATCCTAGCAAAAATTCTACATTCTATAAGAAGACTTCTCCAATCCTCTCAATTCTAGTGTCTTCCTTTGGTTAATTACATTCCATTGATCTTGTATATAACTTGTTTATCCATAATTGTTTTCAAGTTTTCTTTCTTGTCATACTGTGAGCTTTTTGAGAGCAGTGACTGCCTTTTGCCTTTTTCTGTCTTGCCTGGTGCACAGCAGTCACTTAATAAATGCTTAATGACAAACTAGCTCTAAGCCCTCTCAAACCTTTTCATGTCTTTCTGACTTTGATCTGGCTTGCTGTTTTCACACCCCTCTAGTCCTCCTCTACCTGCTGACATGTATATTAATTTCCTGATATTGGCTTGATGCCCCAAAGTCCTGACCTTTACCTGGACTACCCTGCTATCCATTTCTCCATTCCTCAAGAAGAAAAAGGATTTAATCAGCCTGAGAAGTACTGCTCAGTCATGGTCCAGGCGCCTCCACCCAACTCAAGGGCAGAATATGACAATAGTCCCTGCTTCCCCCAAGCTAATCTACCCTGCACACCACGGGCAGATTAATCTTCCTAAAATACCCCTTTCATCAAGTTACTTAGTTATACTTGAAAAACTTCAAGTGGCTCCTCAGTGTCTGCAGGACAAAGTCCAAATTCCATTCCTTATTCTGAATTTCAAGGTTCTGTGCAATAGAATCCAAAGACTAGAAATATTTTACTTGTAATGCAAGCATATATCACCTAAAAATTGAATTTCAATACTAGATACTGACTTCTGTTTACAGTCACACATATACAGCTTGCTTATTGTTCATTAGCCATTTTTCAGTCATGTTCAACTCATTGTGACCCCACTTGGAATTTTCTAGCCAAGAGTACTTACTGGAATGGTTTGCAGTTTCCTTCTCTAGTTCATTTTACAAATGAGAAGACTGAGAAAAAGTCTCACTTAACTTGATTCGCCTAAAGTCACAGGGCTATTTGTTTGAGGCTGGATTTGAACTGAGAAAGATGAGTCTTCCTGATTCCAGGCCCAGGGCTATATTCACTTTGCCACCTAGTCGCCCTTTAGCCTGTTCACCTACAAGTTTACCAGACTTAGCTACAAATCAAATTCACCCCCCCCCAAAAAATGACAATTTACCTCAAAAAAGTCTATTCCAAATAACGGATCTCAGGTTCTAAAAGAAATTACAAAATAATATATATTTCCAAAATTTTTAAGCAATGATAAAACCTTTGAAGCATATGTGTGTATGTATGTATATATATATATATATATATATATATATATATATATATATATATATATATATATATATATATATATATATGTACATATGTATAAGTATTTATACATATAGCTTCCCAAGGTAATCACTTTAAAGAGAACAACTCATTTTACTGAATGAACTCTAGTATATATGTTAAAAACAAATTGGTCAGATTACTTTGTAATCCCACTTTATAAGAATATAATGGATAGCATACATATAATATATATATATATATATATATATATATATACTTGATTTGTCTATTTTTGCAACTTTATAGGTAGGTTGGGGAGCACAGGGGCTAGAGTTCTTGATTTGGAGTCAGAAAAATATTAGTTCAAATATAACTTGAGCAACTGGGTCCCTGGGAAAACCATGTTAATTTTTATCTGCCTCAGTTTCCTTATCTTTTAAATGGGGATAATGATAGCATCTATCAGTTGTCAGGAGGATAAAATGATATATTTGAATAGGTCTTTGCAAACATTAAAGTACTATATAAATATGAGCTGTTTTTATTATTACTTGTTTAATGTATTAATATGCACCTATATACTTTTGTAGAATATTTTAATATATTATAATTATATTATTATTAATGTATTAATATATACCTCAAGTATACAAATACACATTAATACATAGACTCAAATAAATGACATAGCAGGTTAAAACTTTTACTTAGAGTTGGGAAGAGCTGAATTAAAATCCTAATTCAGACTTCTTACTTTTGTTTCTCTGAACAAGTGACTTGATCATTCCATCACAGATTCCTCACCCTATAAAATGATGGAGTTAGACATAATGGCTTCTAAGGTCTCTTCCAACACTGCCTCTAGAATCTAATGATTAAACTCTAATCATTTATATGTTTATTCAATTATTAAAGTTAATTCATCAATATATTTAAGAGAGAACCAAAACTGACTCCATCAAACTTAAAAATTAAATTAAATTTAAAATTAAATTAAATGATGCAATCAGCATTCTAAAAAGTATAATTATATGACCAATCTATGGAGGAGTTTCAAGGATTCAATGATTAGTGGTCCCAGACATGTTATAATGAATATTCATCTGAACTTTATTATTCATCACTAAGATATTTAGGACATCATTCATGAGTTTCTATATTTAGATTTATCTTCCTTTTGAGAAATGACACAAGATATCCAGACCTTTCAATTTGATCATTTCAATGGTAATATTATTTACACTACTGTTTTCATAAGCATCTTTATGAAAAAAAAACTGACTTGAGAAAAGCAGACTACTCACTGTGATATAAAATTCAACTTAAATGTTTATTTGATAAAACAACATGGGGTTTTTATTCTACTCTATAATACTGGAGGAAACGAGCCCACTAAAATGATAATGTTGTGCTTTAAATAGCAATAATAACAAAACCATTCCAGAATAGCAATATTGTTTCAATAAGCTGCATAAAGACAATTTTTCAAAAGAATAATAATGAGATATACTTTCTACTTTATAGAGACATGCAATGAGCCCAAAATAAAATGTTCCCAGACACCAGAGTTTAGCATTTGAATAGGACTTTGGAAATAGGTTGTATCAGGAGGCCAAAGTGTCAACAAAGGAGGAGCAACAGAAGCAAAAAAAAGTGGTGTGATGTCCTGACATAGAAATCTGGAGAACTAGGTTTTAGTTCTGTATTTCTCTTTTATCTTTGAAAATAATGACCTTAAATTTGCAGCAGGGGATTATGCAGGGGTCAATGTAGGAAAAATTACCCATGCATATGCTTTGTGAATTAAAAAGCCTTAATTAAAAAAAAAAAAAGAAAAAGAAAATAATGACCTGGGTGATCCTAGGCAAATCATTTAACCTCTCTTTGCCTAGTCACCTTAACAAAAATTGATAATTCATCACAGAAGAGGTTGGGGTCTGGAGTCAAAAAGATCTGAATTAATATCTGACTTCAGATGCTTACTAGCTGTGTGACTTTGGGCAAGTCACTTAACCCTGTTTGCCTCAGTTTCCTCATCAGTAAATTGAGCAGGAGAAAGAAATGGCAAACCACTCCAATATCTTTGCCAAGAAAACTCCAAATGGGGTCACAAAGAGTAAGACAGAAGTAACAACTGAACATCACCTTTCATGAAGTTTATAGGCTGTGTAGTCCATTAAGTGATCTTTTGAGATCCCTTTAAGGTTGTAAAAATTTATAAGAATTTATTTATAGTATAGACTTAAATTTGTTGTTTGCTAGTTTTTCTATTTTTTAACTTTGGAAATGATTTTTAGCTAATAAAAAAATCCTAGAGAACCCAGAAAATCCATTGGCTAACATGAAATTGGGGCTGTTTTAAAAATAATTATTAACAGACCATAGTCAAAGTGAAAATGTTGATAGTAAAGAAAAGCTATTACCTTTTCAGTAGTTAATCTTTATTTTGTGTTATCATAATGGTGTAGAATATATAGAAGCATATGTGATTCAGAGATAAATCCACCTTGTTCTGCACTGGGCAGAGCATCTGATGTATTCTGTTAAATTATGGGCACTGAATTTTAAGAGGTGTGCTGACAAAATGCAGCAAGTCCATTAGAGGATGACAAGGGACTTGAAACAATATAATGGGGAAGGAAAGGTTCAAGGAAATAAGGATATGTGGTGCAGAGATAAGATTAGTGGCTGGAAGGAGAGAAAGAGCCAAGTAACAAGATAAGATTGTCATGTTAAAGGGAGATTTAACTTATTCTGCACTTTTATGTAGTTCCTGAGGGAAAAACTAGGGCACAGATTTTAGCCCATGTAAGAGACGTTTGAAAAGAAAATAAATTCTCTATAACTGAAAGTGTTCAAGAAGAGTATGTAAAATCATTTATTCAGGGCTATTGTCAAAGGGATTCTTACATCCCCTAGGGGACTGGATTAGACTTCTGTGGTCTGTTCTGACTAAGATCCTAGAACTGTGGATGAATTTTAAGATTTAGCCAACTTTAAAAATAACTTCATCATCACCAAAAGACTTGCTACTCGAAGGTGAAGTTTGGGGAGCAATGACACCCTATGAAAAGGATTAAAACTACAAAACAGTCCTTCAACTTTTGTGCTATCCTTTTGCTTCTGTGGTGATGGGTAGTGGTATAAATCAGAGGAAAGTAGAGTAAGAATCACAGAACCACACTAATTCTATGATGCTACATGATACCAGTAGAATAAGGTACTGCATTAGAGTCAGAATACCAAGGTTTAAATATTATCATTGAAACCTATGACATATGTTGACCTCAGCCACACTTTCATATCCTATCAAATCAACTGGCAGGAAATCATGGCCTACTTGGACATCTTAAATTCTACACGGCTGCAACATGAGTTAATATGAAGCTAATTACTGAGGCAAAGTAGCAAGATACTTATTGTTAATAAACTTTTTAGGACACATCAAAGTAAGTCTAAGGAAGCAAATTCTGTAACAAATAATTTTCAACTAGAATTTTTTTCTGTTTAAAGAACCAGTATCTTTCCTCTAATCTCAATTTTTTTTTCAGCCTAATAAATTCTGAAAAGGAATAAGAAGGAGGACAAGGAGGAGAAAAAGAGGAGGAAAATAAAGATGAAGCAGAAGGATGAAGAGAAAGAAAAAAGGAGAGGAAGAGGAGAGAAGGAAAAAGAAGAAACAAGAAAAAAGGAAGAGGAAGAAGGTTTAAAAGAAAAGAAAAATAGCAATATTGCATGACTGGAAATTGGTTATTATTCTCTAATTATGGATACTTAGTCACACATCAAATATATTAGTTTGTTTGATTGTTTGTTTTGCAAGGCAAGTGAAGTTAAGTGGCCTACCAAGGGTCACACAGCTAGGAAGAGTTAAGTGTCTGAGACTGGATTTGAACTCAGGTCCTTTTGACTCCAGGGCCAAATTTAAAGAGTAATCAAATTTAAATATTAATAATTTCAAAATAAGACTTGGAAGATGACAAATAGCTATATCATTCCTGGAATTAAGAATATCAAATTTCTGCCGTGCATCTCAGGACTTATATGATATTTTAAAGGGAGAATAAGCAAAAAGGAAAGAATAAGTAATCTATTAAGAAACTAGTATTTATTAAGCAGTGCAGAATAAAAAAGGAAAAGGAAGGAGTCCTTGCCCTGAAGAAACTTAAATTTTATCAAAAGTTAACATGCACATTTCTTGTTTTTCAGTCATTTTTTCCAGTCTTGTCTGATTCTGTGACCCCAAGTGCGGTTTTCTTGACAGAACTAGAGTAGTTTGCTATTTCCTTTTCAGCTCATTTTGCAGATGAGGAAACTGAGGCAAACCGCATAGCTAGTAAGTACCTGAGGTCACTGTGTACATATATTTGCATATCTGTATATGTTTTATGTGTGCAAGCACATATATACATATACATATTCACATATCTTAGAGAAATTTAGGTTCAGTTCTATATCAGAACAACAAAGCTAATAGCTCAATAAAGCAAGTCACTCAAATGTTTTGAGTTCTCAATGCATATATATATATATATATATATATATATATATATATATATATACACATTAAGTTCATACTATATAGTAAACTAGTGAGTATGATATAGTATTACATCCAAAAAAATGTAACACACATAACTTAATTTAAAATATTTCTAAAAATTCTAACCATCGTTTGAGCTTTCAGCAAGTCATCATCTTACTACTAGTGGAGTCTTGCCTCAATATTGATGGCTATGGATTAATAAGGATGGTGGTTGCTGAAGACTGAAGAGACAATCAATTTCTTAAAATAAAATAACAATGAAATTTGCTGCATTGATTGACTTCTGTTCACAAAGGATTTATCTGAAGTATTCAATACTTTTTGAGAGTATTTTATTCAAAATTGAACTTTTTTGAAATTTGGAATAAGTCCTCTCAAATTCTATTGTTACTTTATCAATTGAGGTTATGTAAGATTCTTCAATATTATTTTGTCTCAGGGAATGGAGAGGCCCAAGGAAAGGGAGAAAGAAGGGCATAAAGGTCACTTACACATATAATATTTATTGAATAAGTTCACCACTTTATGTAGACATGGTTTTTAGAGCACCAAAACAATTACAATAGTAATATCAAAGATCACTGATTACAGATTCCCATAACAATATAATAATATTGAAAAAGTTGAAATATTGTGAGAATTACCAAAATATGACAAGATATAAGAGCACATGACATTGGAAAAATGGAACCAATGCAGGGTTTCCACATACTTTCAATTTGTAAAAAATCAAAAGTCCCCCACAATATCTGTGAGGGTCAATAAAATTAAGTACAATAAAATGCCTGTGTGTATAAGCATATTGTATATATATCAATACATGCATATGTCTATATACCCACTATACATATACACATTTTTAAAGCAATTTCATATTCTCCAAGAAGGCCCTGATGTAGAAGTTGGCAGTTAACTTACCTCTGAAGGAAGTTGGGAATTTTAAGAGACAAGAGGTAAGAGGAGCATCATTCCAGTCAAAGGAGACAGTCAATGGGAAAACATGGAGTTGAGAAATGGACCATAATATATGAGAAACAATAAATAAATTGATTAACTGCAGAGTGTTATTAAGAATTGATAGGTGGTGCAGTGGACAAAATGTCAGTCCTCTTCATGAGTTCAAATCTGGCCTCAGACACTTCCTAGCTGTGTGATCCTGGACAAATCACTTAATTCTGTTTACCTCAGTTTCCCCATCTGTAGATTGAGCTGGAAAAGAAAATGGCAAACTACTCCAGTATCTCTACCCAGAAAACACCAAATGGGATTGCAAAGAATTTGATGTGACTGAAAAAATGACCCAACAACAAATAGCAACAAACTATAAATAGGGGCAGAGTCTAGGGTTAATGTGTAAAATAAGTCTGGAAAGATATATCGATTCAAGGTTGTGGGGGCTCTAAATGACAAATGTGAGTTTATGTTTGCTGCTAAAGGTCTTTAGAGTTGACAACAAACAAAAATCTTATATGCATTTTTCTCAATCATTTAAAATATAAATTCCTTTATAAATTCAGTTTTAAGTTGTTTGCAATATAACACCGAATCCAAGCAATTAGGATTTGATGGAGGACCTTTTACAAAATTTACTCTGTTCTGCAATGTAATTCACTTAATATTAACAAAGAGAGAAGATGAAGAAATTATCTCATCTGTAGTAATAATTACTATTTGGAATGTCTCATAGTGTAATATGTTTTTGTGTTTGAAGATGAAGCGAGCAACTTTCCACCAGTAGGTTGTTTTTCTAGGAGTGGTGAGGAATTTATACTAATCCACTTAAAGACACTCACCCATTCCTTCTTGTGACCAAGAGCACACATTTGTGAGGCAGCTGGTGGGGCTTAAGGGCTGGGGGTTCAGGCCTTCATGGACATCTAAGCAAGTTAATTGGCACAGAACTCATGGCCTCAGTTTCATTAGTCTGTTTTTCCAACTGGTCTAAAATAATTGATTTCTTTCAATTAAATTAAATATCTCAGAGTTGAGCAATTTGCTATATATTTCCTCAAGAGTACAATTATAAATTATGATGTTAGTCGTTGATTTTTTTTTTACAAATATTATTATTGCAGTAGAAGATAAGGAATCATGAGTGCAAAAGACAATCTTTCCAATCCACTTGATTCCCTTCAACTTCCCCCAACTGAAACAAAATCAAACACTCTGCTCTTAAGAACTGGAACACTATATATAAGCATTCCACAGTTGCTGTGAAGATCAAAGGAGATAACATATCTAAAAGTACTTTGCAAGCTTGATAAATATGGAAATATGTTTAAAAGAACTGCATGTGTTTAAACTGATTTGGATTACTTGCTATCCAAGGAAGGGAGGATTGTAGAGGGATGGAGAAAAATTTGGGACACATTGTTTTACAAAGGTGAATGTTGAAAACTATCTTGGCATGTATTTTGTTATTATTATATTTTTAAAAAGGAGATTAAGTAAGAAATTGTGAATTTCTATTATCTAGTTAGATTTTTGAGAAGTACACTTGCATAATTAAACAAGGTTGTAGCAAAATGATACTATTTTTACTTATTTCTGTACTTTCTAAACAGTAAAAGATTTTCATATAAAAAAATTCTTTGCAAACTTTAAAGCACTTTATAAAGCTGCTTTATCATCATCATCATCATCATCATCATTACAACTATAAGATTGCAGAAAAATAGATCTAATATTATGGCACCACAGACTTTTTTCTTCTCATTTTCTAGACTCATGAAACGTCAGAACTCTGAAGGATTTAAAGGGGTCTAGAATTATTGATTCATGAATTCAGAACTGAATCCATTTTATAGATCAGGAAACGGAAGTCCCCAAAGATTAAATAATTTACCTAAAATGACAGAGGGATTAAGATAGGATTAGAATCCTCAATCTCTGAATTCGAGTACAATTATCTGTCCACCATATCATTGTGATCTAATTTGAGATCATCTCTTAAGAAATAATAATACTAATATTTATATAGCACCTACAATATGTAAGACTCAATGCTAAGTATTCTGCAACTATTACCTCATTTGAACCTCACAACAACCCTTGGCAGTATTGCTATTATTATTTCTATTTTACAGATGAAAAAACTGAAGCAAATAGTGGATAAAATTGCCCAGAGTCATATGCTAGTAAGTGGCTGAGGACAGATTTCAATTCAAGTCATCCTGACTCTAGCCCTGGTACTCACATCCACTGTACCTTATGATGAAGAAACTGAGGCATGAAGTTAATTTGTCTGAAATCTCAAAGCATTTAAGTAGAAGAGCCAATAAGAGTTCTGGTTCTAAGCCAAGTAATCTATCCTTCAAAAATAATATCTTATGGTAATCACTCACCTGTAGGAGTTTTGAGGTAGTTTCCAGCAGTACTAATCAGGGAAGAGAATCTGGTCAACAGCTCTAGAGAATTGCCCACTGTCTAAAGGGGAACCTTTCTAATGCTATCAAGTGAGATAGCAGGTAGAGGGACACTCTTGAAAAAGAAGGTAACGTTTGGTCATTGGTCAGCTAGCCAGAAGCATAAACCCACTTGGAAACACAACAAATACTTCTCAATACCATCTCTCAGTCTTGGGGGATGTGTACCCATGATCACCGGATCTAGTAAATACTGTGGGTGGCCCTTGGCAGAAATGCTAAGTAACTAAGGGAGATAGCACCGAAAAGTTAAAAACTGAAACAAGGGCATTAGCAGATGCTTACTGGATTTCCTCACAGGATATGATCTTTGAGTAGCATGATATAAACTGGATGTCTGTTCTATTTAAATTGACAATACTAAACTCCTACTTATTTCCTAGGAATGAAAAGTAGATGAAATATCAAATACAATTTCAAGGTGAGAATCCACATTTATAGTTTGTTTTATGGGTCAGAATATTCATCTCCTCAAACACATCCTTCCCACCTTTGAGATTTTTAATCCTTTCTTCTAGGAATTCTCCACCAATACTAACTATGGTCAGTCTCAGGTGCTGGACAGCACACCCCCAGGTCCCTCACTCTAGCTACAACTTAGCTATAACACCAGGCATTAGATATAATGTACTAGGTATGACATTGTAACTGAAAGCTGGGGGGAAGAGAACAGTATTATCCGAAAAAGAAGCATATCTCAATTTAAGGAAACTTGGTATTTCCCTTTCCCCAAATAAATTAAATAAATAAAGTGATTCACTTCACAAAATAGATATTTGTATATAAAATTTATATGCATAATATGTATACATAAAATATATTATAAAAAGGAAGTATCACATATTCTTTAAAGTCATTTCCCTAAGTGCATTTAAATTATTATTTAATTTAAACACATATATTTTATTTTTAATAATACTTATTATCCTTTTTGTTTGTCTTTTGCTGAGGCAATTGGGATTAAATGACTTGCCCAGGATCACATAGCCAGGACTTGTTAAGTGTCTGAGAACAAATGAACTCAGTTCCTCCGGACGTTAGGGCTGGTGCTCTATCCACTGCACCACCTAGCTGCCCCTTCTTATTCTTTAAAAATGATTGGATTCTGCAGTTTCACACCTTATTGTAAGAATAACCATGGCACTATATAAGAGAGCATATTAAGTACACTGACACATCACAAAATCATCTGAATATTTTCCAGCAGTATTTAGAAAAGAAGGAAGGTAGATCCAAATATTAGCTTAGAAAAACTATGAATGGCACATATTCTGGAAATGGGATGATACTAGAAAATGTTAATGTTTTCTCTCAATCCTTTCTGCAAAGATAAGCCATTTAATATTTTTTCTCTTAGAGGAGGTTTTAAGCAAAATAAATAAAGGTGAGGGAGGCAAATTATTAAAAAAGAATTTTTTTACTGTCAAATAAACTATATATAAGGAAGTTTTATTGTCTTAATATAATAATATGGTATTATATAACTGTTTTATCACATTATTATATTTGTGTAATACAATATATTGGCACAGTATAGTATTTTATAATAATTTAATGTATCAAATATATAATGTATTATTGTTAAGTATTGGGTGTTTCTATATTGCCCACGTTTATTCATAGGCTTAAGCTCATCCTAACTGGCAGGGGAGTTTTGAAGCTCTTTCCAAACCAGGCTGACTCAATCCTCCTTAGACAATCTAATGGCCTCTAGCTGCTAAGGGTTCACCATGCTGGTGCCATACAGGGCAGACACTCACTTGGCACAGTCTACTACAGTTCAGAACACCAGAGATCCATTGGTCCCAGCTTCCCCACTACCTGGGATGATTGGCATCCTCTACCACATATAAACACATTTTTTAAAAGATATTGATTTATTGTATGAAATAACCCACACCTATATAAACAGCCATTTAATAACATAATCTACCCAAGTGGATATTCCAAGACTGTCATCTTATACAGCATCCACAATTATTTTTAGATGACAGACTTTTTTAAAGCCATAATTAAATTTGATACCCAACAATATAGGGCCAAGTTTGAGCTAGAGAAACAATAACAGTAGAGCATCTCATGCTGATTACACGGATATATCACCCTATCAGCTGTACATTTTCCAAAAGTGTTTATTAAAAAAAAGGAAGTAAAATCCAAACTCTAGTTTAAGACAAAAATATGAAAATCACATATTCTGAAAATGGGACTCAGAAAACGTCTTAATATTTTCTCTCACTCCTTTTTGCAAAGATAAATCACTTATCTTTTTTTTTTCCTTATATAAAGCTTTAAGCAAGGTAAACAAGAGTGAGGAAGGAGGAAAAAAATTTTTTGTAAGTTTTATTGTCAGAAAAACTAACATCAGTGAGTTTTATGGGTCCTCTTGCTATCTTAGAATCTAAGAAATCATTTAAAGATTCAAAGAGCATCTTAGAGATCATCTATGCTTATCAAGTCATTTTTATAAATGTGTAAATGGAGGCCTAGTGAGCTGAAGAGACTTAACCACAATGACCCGGTTTCACATGTTTAAAAGATTTATGGCATGAAATGCAACCTAAACCACACAGAAGGGCTCCTTGCGAAAGTCCCTTATAGAATTCCCTATCAAACTCTGCAGGATCCAATGACCAATTTTCAAAATCTTTCTACATTTCATACAGAATTCCAAAACAAACGGAGTCCTACCTGAGTTGTGCAGGGGGAAAAGGGGGCTCCAACAACAGCTTTGTTCTAAATGAGCTGTCTCAACAAAGCCACTGGCCTCGGCCAGCTATTCCACAAACAGATGACATATTAAAAGCAAGAGAGAGAAGTCCCAAAAAGAGAGACCCAACTCAGGTCCAGTGCTGAGGCAGCTGCCCAAATTTCAGAAAGGAAAAATCGAGTCCCTAACCTAGACCAAGCAGACTCAGAGGGCTTTCTGGGTATTGGAAACCACCCTCATGTTCCAGCTTCTCAGTCCCAAGGATCATAGATGGGGACTGGAATTTCACTCGGCAGTTGCCCCTCACAACCAGCTGGGTTATTTTAGGCACTGACCTAAGTTCCTGGAGAATGTGAGCTGAACCACCAGAATGGCAAAGGAGGGGGCTAAATGGGACAGTCTCTGAGTAAACCCAGGGAGAGCAGCTTCCAATCTATAGTGAGCTTCCTTAAATGCCAGGGGGAAGTGGGAACAGCTCCCTTTAGCAGAGGGGAAAATTTGACATTGTTCATGTTATCTCTTAATAGCCAAGTGTGCAGTGAACAGAGAGTGCTACACTAGAAATCAGGAAAATCCCAGTTCAAATTCTGCCTCAGACAATCCCAACCTGTGTCATTTAACTGCTCCAAGCCTCAGATTCTCTATCTGAAAATGGACTTATTATGTGATAACATGCAAAATTCTTTGGAAACCTAAAAACACTATGTAAATGTTTTTTGTTATTATTAATTGTAATATCCTCCTCTGGCAGCTTGAATCAGAAGGAATTATGACTGACTGTCCAAAGTGTGACTCATGAAGGAATACATACAAACATCTGAGTGACATGTACAATTTTAAAAATAATTCTTAACTCTAAAGGCACCAAGTCACCCTAAGTTTTATTTCATTTTTAAAAATTGCATTAAAGAGTCAAATTAAATAAAAAGTTTAGAAAATCAACATTTACTCTAAGCTTCCTCTGAGAAAACAGAGAAAAAAAATTATGCTTGAAACAATTTCATAAATATCTAATCCATATACTTGCATACCTATTGCACATTGACAACTTTTAGAAAATAGTTATAGCCTAGAAAAGCTGCTTTAAACCTTGTACCCTCAGAATTGTCTTCCCCCCCCATATGGATGTTGTGAGTGCATGTATGTCTATATGCATATGTACATATATGAACAAATACACACACACTCGATTTTTACCAAAAAGTCAGGTCCCTTGCACTAGATACAATCAGCTGTTTCCCCAACTTTGTTCTTTGCTACCATTTCTTATTTCTCTGCAAACACCTTCTAGCTTTTATATATATATGTGTATGTATATATGGTTTATATATGTGTATTTGTGGTTTATATATATGTATATGTGATTTATAAATATATATATGTGTGTGGTTTATATGTGTGTGTATATATGTATATATGGTTTATATATCTGTGTATATATGTATATATGGTTTATATATGTGTGTATATGTAGTTTGTATATATGGTTTCTATGTATATAATTTCAAGCATCGTGACTCAAGTATTTTAAATGGAGAAATGTTTATTAATAACAATGGGGAGTGAACCTGTGATTTCCGTGGTATAAGGAATTTTCACAAGAACAGCTTGCTCCATTCATGAAGATCAATATCTACTCTTTAATTTAAGGTTTGCCCAGATCACTGAGAAGTTTAATGGCTTGCCCAGGATTACATGCCAATATGTCATAACCCATGCCTTGAACCCATGTCTTTCTGCATTCAGGTGGTTGTCATTTCTGACTCTCTGCCACCACATTTGAGACCTTCTTGGCACAGATACTAGAATGGTTTGCCATTTCCTTCTCTACCTCATTTTACAGATGAGAAAACTCAGGCAAGCTGGATTAAGTGATTTGCCCAGGGTCACACTGCTGTAAGGACAGATGGGAACTATGGATGACTGCAGGTAGAACAATAAGGAGGATCTATGCATTCTGAGGAAAATGGGTAGCATAACAAACTAATTTCAGTGCCTGGTGCTGTGAGGAGCTGAGGTAGCATGAATATTGAAGAATTACCAGAGCCAACACCAAAGGTGTCATTGATGGGTTACTTCCCACAAGCTCTGATAGGAGATTTATTTGATTTCTTCAACCTATAAATATGTTTTTCATTCTTTGTGCTTTGTGAACACTTTGCTTATAAGGGGAGTTAATAATAACATAACACTTTGTGTCAAATGTGAAGCTCCCAGATTTTTTAAGTGAAGTCAACAAGCTAGATATGTGAGAAGCCCCAAGAAGAAGGGTATCCCAAAAGAATGTCTGATACATGGTCAGAATAAATAGACTGAATCAGATAATTTTTAAAGTTCCTTCCAGGTCTTAAACTCTATGATTCGACCCTGAAGTTAAAATAAATGCATACATCTTATTGATGGGGGAAAGTATAAATCACAGATGATAATTATAGTGTTAAATGATGACACAATTTCAAATTCTTTGAAGTTCCATCCAAGTGGAGAAGGAAGAGAATATTTCATATTAGAAGTGATGAAAATTCCTCATGGTATTCTCTCCTGCAAGCCTTCTTTTCCTCAGAGATAACCACCAGTCTGTTCTTTATCTTGAACTCAATAGCAAAGCCTGTGGCAAATTTTAAGAGAGATATCAAAACCAGGCTCTGTGGGCGCTCTCTACCCTGGCAGAATAAAGAAACATGCACTTCAGAGGATCCTATTTTTAATTCTCATTTAAGTAGCTGTCATTCAAGAAGAAAAAAAGAATTCTGAAGTTTAAGCAAAATTATTTAACAAAACCTAAGTACAAGTACTAGGTCTAGTTTGGAAGGTAAATGCTTATTGGAGATTTTGCATGTTATTGGGGGAGTTTATTGTCAGGAAATTGGGAATTCAAATTCTTTCCCCACTGCTTCTATAAGTGCATCAGATAGATAAAAAGTTAATATATACATAAGCATTCTTCCCTGTAGAGAATAGATGCATGTCAGCAAAGTTAGCTACAATAATTTTTTTTTGGCCAGGTCAGGCAATTGTCCCCAATAATTTCTTTTATGTAAATGAAGATGTTTCAATGGGGAAAAATTCTTCCAACATTTTAGTGGAGGAAGGAGTTAAGATAGTGGATGGGACAATGACATAATGGGCACCTTAGTTCTAAAGGCATTTTTGATCTAAAACAACTAGAATAGTTTGGATCATTAATTTGCTCTAATGAATCTGATTATTCAAGTTTGCATTGTCTATTTCCAGTGGGCAAGAATCAATTATCATATTTTACATGATTATAACTTCAAAGAATGTAAATTTGAATACATGTGAATACACTTCAGAAGACTGATTGTACTTTTAGTCAGAGCATTTGATTTCAGGTAAATCCACCTAAATTGTGCTTTAAATTCCATTTAAATGACTAAATAGAAAGCCTATATTATTATTTTTAAATTCTACCAAAATTACTACTCTTGTTTTCTAGAACTTGGATTCTTCACAACTTGAATAACAATGAAGACAAACTTTTATGTTTCATTATGATAGGGGATCACAACATATTTTTTTATCACAATATATTTTAAAGCAATGATTTTGAATCATAAAATATTAGAAGCAGAAGTCATCTAAAGATTAGACAGCCCCTTCATTTCACAAAAAAAACTAACATCCAAAGAAGGAAATAGTTTTGGAAATCTATACTCCCATCACAACTCTGTGAAAGACTCCCAGATAAAACCTGAATTAAGCATCTGTGGGTTCCAGGCAAGGTATGAAAATTATGTACCCCCTTGCCTTACAATGTGTTAGAGTATGACAGAGGTCTTAAATATGTCAACCTGACATCTCACAAAATAAAAATCCAAGTGTTATGGAAAAGAGATTTTTCTATCACTAAAAAATATTTTAAAATTTTATAGATTTTAAAAATTATATTTAAAATTTTTATTTTCATTAATAAAGAAGCAACAAATAATCATAGAATATTAGAATTAAAGCTAAGGAGACCCAAGTTCAAATTCTGCTTCTCAACTTAAGGGGTTGAGTGGATAGTGTGTCAGTCCTAGAATCAGGAAAACAGAGTTCAGATATGCTTCAGACACTTATGTAGCTTAGGTATGTGATACTGCAAAAGTCCCTTAATCCTGCTTGCCTCAGTTTTCTCATCTTCTTTAAACTTAGAAATCTTTCTATCACACATGAACATAAAAGCCATCATTCACTCTAAAACCTTTCTTCCTGTGCAATAGAATCTTTGAGTAATTATCAAGTCAAGAAGATAAGAGAATTTTCCCAATATTAACATTGGACTTTAAGGTCTTCAAGGATAAGAATTATATCTTGTCTCTAAATTTTGCACTGGGTAACAGAGTGACTTGTACAATATTTGAGGAAGGAAGGAAGGCTGGTCGACTGGTCTTTAAAAATCTTTTTCCATTCACTGATTTTGCTACTGAACAAACAGTTGATATGAAATCACAATATTCTTTGCTGTTTTTTCATCCAGATATGCACAATGCATGGAAAATATCCAAAAGAAGAAAGCATGATTATGAGAAGTTTTGTTTAAAACAGAATACAAATGCATAATAAGGAAGTCTGGAAATCCACTGTCATCCTGAACTGAACAACCAAAAAATGAACATTCTCATCTAGATAATAGAATGGGACTGTGAATTTCTGCTATATCAAGATTACTTTTTTAAAAAATATGTAAAAAATTCTATAAATTTCTTTGAAAATTGTTCTACCTAATTATGTTTTCTTTTAAACCTACTTCTGTTCTTTTCTTTGCATGTTTAAAAAATTTCAATTGCCCTTTTTTTCTTTTCCTTCCTTCCCCTCTCCCCTCCCCCCTCTCCCCTCCCCCCCTCCTCTCCCCTCCCCTCCCCTCCCCTCCCCCCTCTCCTCCCCTCCCTTCCCCTCCCCTCCCCTCCCCTCCCCTCCCCTCTCTTTCTTTCCAGAATTCTTTCTTTCTTTCCAGAATGGGACAGGAATTACTGGTAGCTTATAAGCAGTATAGGGTTTTTTCATGGAAGCTCTCTGTCCTTCTGGATCTAGATAAAAAGCTTGACAGCTTAAGTATGCCTCTGGTACATTTCTAATCACACAAATTATCTGACTAGCTTGTCTACACTAGTATTGACTGTATCAACAACTTTTTTTCTTATTGCCCACGGGCTTCTGATTAACTCTTGGGCAGTTCTGGAATGAAAGAAGTCACTTAATGAAGTTTTTCCTTGGATTTCTTGATAATTTTTTAATCCAATATGAATTTCATGTTTTTGCTGGCAAAAATATGTGGCAACTCATTAGGTAAGCTCTAATCAGCTATTCATTTTTGTAAACATTACTACTTTATTTTTCTACCATTTTAATTATAGAATGTTTGGAAAAACTCATATCACAAATCCATTATAACATATAGTATCCCACAAATATGTTAATGATTAGAACTTGAAGCAACAAAACCCAGCAATGTAATTGGCAAATGACCAAACAAATTGTGGCATAAGAAACTAATTGAATGTTACTGTGCAATAAAAAACTTTAAACAAAAATATAAAAAAAATGGAAAGACATGAATTGATGCAAAATGAAGCAAGAAATAATGTACACATGGCCACAACAATGTAAATAGAAAAAAAAAAAACCAACTGAAACTAAATCCTAAGAAATTATAATAACTAAATTTGATCCCAAAGAAAAGATATGCAGAAATGGAGACTATGAATCTAACTATGTCAGAGTTTTTCTTTCTTTTTTTTTATTTTCTAATTTTTTTTTTACTCAATAGTATTTTTCCAAATACATATAAAGATAGTTTTCAACTTTCATTCTTTATTTTTAATTAAAGCTTTTTATTTTTAAAACATATGCATAGATAATTCAGAGTTTTTCATTATATTGGTTAGTTTTACTTAACTGTTTTCCCCCTTCTTTTTTACATTTGTTGTTGTAAGGTATAGCTCTCTGAGAAAGGGAAAAAGTACAGTAGTAAACATTGATAATCCCAAACCAAAAGATAGCAAATACATACATATATATATACATATATATATTTTTTTTTTTCTTTTCTTTTTTTTTTTTTTTTTAAAGAAATAAGGAGGGTCAGCTAGGTGGCTCAGTGGACAGAGCATCATCCCGAAAGTCAGGAGGACCTGAGTTCAAATTTGACCTCAGACATTTAATACTTCCTAGCTATATGACCCAGGGCAAATCAATTAATCCCAATTAATTGGTAAAGGTAGTGGGGAAGAAAGAAAGAAAAAAAAAGAAATAAGAAAAAGATACTTCCCAAGATCACCAGCAACCTGGTCAAACAAGGAACTCAACAACAAACAGCCAACAAGTTAATGTTTGCCATTCCCCCAACATTAATAAAGACGTGACTGTTTTCTGCTTTGGGCACATGATCATAGAATTTGGGAGCTGGAAGGAACTCAGTGACTCTATAGTTCAACTCATTATTCTGATGTAACAAATTAAATTTTTCACACTTGCAAATGCATAAGTATTATGAGAATTTCACATGTAGATCACATATTTTTTTCTTGTTATAAGGATTGCCCCATTTTTCAGTAACCTGTGGACATAATTGTAAGTATACCTCATTTCATTGTGTTCCACATTTTTTTTTTTTTAATTTCAGGTTTGTGGTGATCCTACATAAAACAAGTCTATTGATGCCATTTTCCCAACAACATGTGCTCACATTGTGTCTTTGGGTCATATTTGGGCGATTCTCACAATATTTCAAACTTTTGCATTATTGTTTGAATTTTATTTGTTATGGTGATCTGTGACCAGTGATCTTTAATATTACTGTTATAGTTGAGGGGGGGGCATCATAAACTACACCCCATATAAGATGACAAACAATCAATAAATGTTGTATGTATTCTGATTGTTCCACTGACCAGCGGTCCCAGTCCCCCTCTCTCTGTAGGCCTCCATATTCTCTGAGAAACAACCATATTGAAATTAGGCCAATTAATAGCCCAGTAATGGCCTCTAAGTGCTTTAAGTGGAAAAAAAGCCAATCAGCAAACTTCATTGCTGTTTTATTTTAAGAAATTGCCACAGCTATCTTAGCCTTCAGCAACCACTATCTAGAATATTCAGTAGCCATCAACATTGAAGCAAAAAGATTTTGACTCAAAGACTCAAATGATAGTTCATTTTTAGCAATAAAGTATTTTTAATTAAATTATGTGCATTGTCTACTACCATAATACAATATAAATACAGTATAGTGTAAACATATGCATTAAGAAACAAACAAAAAAAATTGAGTAACTAGCTTTATTGTGATATTTATTTTGGTAATCTGGAACCAAAATAGCAGTATCTCCAACAGCAAGCCTAAATTTTAACTCTATTGCTTCCTTTTAAATTTCTTATGCCATTAACATCTTATCTTTCTATGCTACAATTTCTCTGCCTATAACTTAAATGTTAACTACCAATATTGTAATGGAAATGACTCTGCTTCTCATTAAGGGAAAAAAAGATTATATATAAATACAACCATTTTACTGTTATTTTATGTTTGTGGAAGGAATTTTCTCTAACAGAACTCTGCAAAGCCTAAGTATCTACAAAGTGTCTTAATCCATACAATGCCCTAATGAAGGAGCTAAATAACTTAATAAACCTCCCACAAGTTAATTACCTTATTAGGGATTTTCTAAATATTGCTTCATTGAACCAATAAAGTTGCTTCAAATTTCTCAAATTAGGAATTTCTCAATATTCTCAATACTATCAGAGCATAGTAGAAAAAGACAACTGTGAAAAATGACTATTTTATTGGGATAAAATGCCTGCTCCAAGAGCTGGGTCTCCAATGTCAGGATTTGTGTGCTACTTTGGAAAACTGCCCTAACGTGCCTATAGAACATGGCAAATTTCAGTAGAAAGATTCAAGGAGATTCCCATTTCGTCCCTTCTATGTCTTCGCTATGATTCTTTGCCTTCCCTATGATTTAAGTCAAACTTCTAGATCTATGCTTGGATTTTAGGTGAAAGTTAAAAATCATAGGATTATCGATTTAGAAGTGACAGAGTTAGAAATGAAGTCCAGGAAGTTGTAACTTATAAAGAATCACATAGACAGCATTTAAATTCAAATCATCTAACTCAGTTCAGCATACCATCCACCATCCCATCATAGTTTGACAACAGACAAGAAGAATGAGCTCAGTTGTTCTGATGACTTTAACCCCTTATAAATAAATAAATAAATAAACAAATAAATAAATAAATAAATAAATAAATAAATAAATAAACAAACAAATAAATGAATGAATGAATAAATAAATAAATAAATAAATAAATAACTTTAACCATCCACCCTCATCCACATCCCTCTATTTTGCCAGCAGCCTCCAACTTGACATTCAAAATTACTTCTATGTTTTCCATGCTTATTAGTCACATCATTCTGCTCTTTTCTACTTTGCTTCTGTAAAATGAATGGATTGGATCTGAGAGCCTCTAAAGCCTCTTCCAGTTTGATTCTAAGAAATCATCTGGCTTCCTAATGTCTTTCTACTGACTGAGTAGACACATACTTCAAGCTTAATCTTGTTTTCCAGATATATCTCTCTAGAATAAAATTACCTTGATAAGTGTTTTAGTGAAAGAAGTCTCTCATGATCTGTCTTTTACCTCATTTAGCTTTTCCCCTAAGGCTGTTCATTCTTTGTTTCTTCAACCCCCTTAAGGGCAGTTAGCTTAGCTGCTGCTGTTATTTCAGACCTTGATTTCAGTGGGGACCTGGAATTTCTCCCTTCACTGTTCACTTAATTAATTGTTCAGACATCTGTTAAGCAGAAGGGGCTTCATCTCCCCTGGCACCAACATCATGGTGCTTGTAGACCTTGGAAAGCCAAAGCTGGCAAAAGATATCCTATTGTACCTACTGACAATGCCATCAAAGACATCATTTTAGATTCTCTCCCCCACTTAACACCTTCTTTGCAATGCTGTTTGGTTCTTAATCACTGGATGGAATTTTCAAATGGGACTGAAAACACCGTACATGGCAAAGCTCACCACATACCTTTGCCCTGAGTCTCAGAGTTTTTCTTTCACATTCAATGCTGATGCTTGTTAATTTGGTCTGACTATTCTGGAAACTCCCTGTGAGGTCTCAATATGATTAATTTGTCAGTTCTTCAATTTTTTTGGTGTCATGGACCCCTTTGGCAGACTGAGGAAATCTATGGACTCCTCAGAATATTTTTTTAAATGTATAAAAGAAAACACACAGCATTACACATATTAAAACTATATATAAATAGAAATATGTACACATATCTGTGTAAGTACACATATGTACTTAGAAATGCATACATACAAACAGATACATGTACACAAATACATATGCATAATATGCATATACATATATGTTCACAGATAGATAGTATATATGTACACATACACACAAATAAATATATAGATTTCTGTTCTAAGCCTCAAAGTGAGAGTCCAATTCACTAATCATGACTAGAAATGTTCATGAAAATGTTGAAGCACTGAAATCAGGATGTGGGGATGAAAAATACAACCTACCAGGAGACCTTTTTTTTTTTTTTTTTTTTAAGTTATGATAGTATATAAAGGTGCTTGGGATAAGAAAAGAGAATTAGAATCATATAGCCTAAATTGATAGTGTGTAGACATATTCATGATGAAAAGAAATGTGCCTCTAGGCTCAGCTCTGAGCAGAAAATCATTCTTCATTATTGGCCCTAAAACAGCTGAGTCCCACCCAGAGCTTCCCACTTTAGCTGTTTCTGCCTGTGGATCTCTTTCTCTATTATTTTTATCTATGTGATTCAGAAAGACCTTCAAACCTGGGATAAGTATAGAAGTATATCAACTATATCAACTCAGGTGCTTTAACTTAGGACCCAAGAGCTCAAGCTACTAATTTTTTCTCTGGCTAAAAGTGGAAAATTATGGCTAAGTAATAAATATTTGAGGTTAAATCAAGTAGGAAAGGCAGAGACACTCATTGATAGTGGATCCCTGTTCTTCCTCTTCCTATCTCTGTGATCATGGACTATAGGTCCAGTCACTAAATATGGGTGGCGCCCTAAGGAATCCACCATATAGATAATAGTCTTTCTGGGGCTCATATTTCTTATTTGTAAATTGAGAGGAATGGCTAGAGGATATACTGAAAGATCAGGACATAAAGAGAATTCAGAAGTTGGGTTGAAGGTAGGGATAATAGAATCTCTTAACCCTTCCCTAACACCTTCATTTGCCTTCTCTCCCCCGGTCCTTCCTTTGGAAACTACTCATGGCTACTATGACCTATTTTCCCTATCTTATGTTGGTGAATCTTATTTTTCAAAACAATAATAAGAAACTTTAGACTAGCATGATGAGTTATGAAACTATGTTTGAAACAACAATATCACTTTATAGAACTTATAACTAGGCCTGTGTTATGTGCTTTATTATTTCATATCTCATCATCTAAGGACTCTTCCATGAATAAATATATAATCCTACATTCATCTCAACAACCTTGGGAGATAGATGCTGTTATTCTCCTCATTTTACAGAAAACAGAACTGCGACTCAGACAAAATTCAGTGACTTGCCCAAGATCACACAGCTAGTAATGTCTGAGACAAGATTTGAATCTAGGATTCTCAACAATGTCTTAAAGTTTCTCTAATATTTCCTGGTGCAGTCACTTTCTGAAGTACAAATGCCAAGGAAATATCAAAATGATACCATAATCAGCAGTGTTGTAGGATATGAAATCTAAAGTACAACTTCAAAGTGGAAAACTACAGCAACATTTACAAAAAATAATGAAGGTGGAGTGGGAATGGCTGCTGGAATCTCTGTACCCAAGCCAAGATACTCATACCAATCAGAGATGACAACTTTTACACTGTTTTCATCTTCCTCTCATATGCAGATTAAAGACTGATCTACCATGGATCTATAAACAAATGAAATTATGACAACATCCCTCCTGGATTAGTGTTTGGGATGGAATAGGGAGATGGGCTTTCACTAAAGAAGGTTGTAGTCTCTAATTATGTTCCAAAGTAAATTATTTCCCACTATAAGAGAATATAAAAATATTCTCAGCTATGAATATTACCAGAAAATTAAGCACCATTTGCTCCCTATTCTTCTAACATTTAAAGCCCTTCATGATCTGATTTTAGCCAACCTTTTAAAAAATTATTATACATTATTCTCCTTCATTTAAACTATGCTCCAGCTAAACTGGTTTATTTGCATTTAATGCATTCCATCTTCTGACTCACTTCTTTACTAAGGTGTCCCCCACCCCTGGCTTGAAATACATTCCCTCACCTCTCCCTCATTAAATCCCTAGATTCTTTGAAAATTCAGCTCAAACACCTCCTTTAAATTAGGATTAATTTAGCAGTTGATAACTACCT
Source organism: Sminthopsis crassicaudata (assembly GCF_048593235.1). NCBI lineage: Eukaryota > Metazoa > Chordata > Mammalia > Dasyuromorphia > Dasyuridae > Sminthopsis > Sminthopsis crassicaudata. The sequence continues at coordinate 278,532,166 of NC_133618.1, forward strand.
CCTCTCCCAAATTATTTTACTTTTATTTTGATTCCACCATTGCCCTTGCCCCAGTACAATATAAATCTATTGAAAGCAGGAATGTTCATTTTTGTCTTTTTCTCTTTCCAGTGCCAAGTACAGTGATGCTGTTGCTGTACTCTAAATTCCAATAGACTTTACCCTCTGTTAAAGTCTCAGGAACTTGACCCTTACCGTTGACACTGCTACTACATCCTAAGGATACCTAGTTATTTCCATTCTTTCTTCAGACAAACTCTCTTCCCTCCCATATTTGTTCTTTTCCTATTAGAATTTGAGCTCCTTTAGAGTGGGGCCTATCCTGATTAATTTTTTTTTAATTTGTATCAGTAGCATTTAGCATTGTTTTGGACTTAGGAAGCACTTAATAAACAATTTTCATTCATTCTTTATACATTTATTAGGTGTTTAATAAATACTTGCTGAATGAATTAACCACAAGTCTAAAGTTGGCAGAAATCTCAGAAGATTAGATAAATAAAAACAAACAAGAATTACAAAATAAATACAAAGATAAGTGATCTGGAAAAATATCATGTGAAAGACTTGACATTCTTCCATAGGGAGAAATGTTATTTAACTGTAAAATACTAATTCCTTTTATTCATTTATGATAACATAGCACTGTAAATCATGCAGCATTTAGGATTTAGTCTGGTTACAAGTAACTGGCATGTTTCTTTTTAAGGAAATGTTTGATCCAGTTGATATACTATATCCAACAACAGAGGGAGTTTCTATAGTTACTTTTTTTTTTTTAAATAGCTTTTTATTTTCAAAATATGTACAAAGATGATTTTCAACCTTCACACTTGCAAAACCTTGTGTTCCAAATTTTTTCTTCCAATCTCTCCCTTAGACAGCAAGAAACCCAGCATATATTAAACATGTGCAATTCTTCTGTACATATTTCCACTTTTATCATGCTGCACAAGAAAAATCAGATTAAAAAGGAAAAAATGAAAAAGAAAACAAAAAACAAGCAAACAACAATAAAAAAGTGAAAATGCTATGTTGTGCTCCACATTCAGTCTTCATGGCTTTTTTCTCTGGGTGCAGATGGTTCTCTCCATCACAAGTCTATTAGAATTGGCCTGAATCATCTCCTTATTGAAAAGAGCCATGTCCATTACAGATGATCATCACACGATCTTGTTGTTGCTGTTTACAATGTTCTCTTGGTCCTACTCATTTCACCTAGCATCAGTTCATGTAAGTCTTTCCAGGTCTACATTTCCTTAAAGTGCTGAAATAAAAGATTTGCTCTATTCTACTTTGCTCCACTTCCCCCATCCCTCAAAAAAGGGTTTTACTCAATTCAATTTTCTTTATAGAATTTTAAATATAATATTCTTGGATGCTTGAACTTTTCTAATCTAAATAATTTTCTATATGTATTACTGGTGCTTGATTTTGTTTTGAGAAAGCCAGCAAAGGAAGGGAAGTGTCATTATTTAGTTGAATGATATCTGTATGCTCTCTTTTCAATATGCTCATGTCACAAAGCAAGACTGGTTGATAGACCATCTGTCTTCATCTTTTGTAGACAGAAATAGACTTTCTTAGTTCTGATGAACAAAAAAAGGGCTGCCAAGACAGAATTTTTCATTGTGTTAACAGCAGTAGGCCCATGGCCCACCAGGGTGAGAAAGCAGCATGAAAGTATTCACATTAATGATGCTAAGAAAACAATGGCTCCCTGCCCACTCTGGGTTCATAGAAGCTGCATCTGGAGTGGATGAATTAGCTGTTCGAAGGAACAAGACAGGGCAATTGCCTTCTATGAAAAGCCTCAGATTCACAGTCCCCTCCTCTGTAATCCACATGCTATGGAGCAAGCCCTGTCTGGACAGGTTTGCAAAATGTCTGAGTTATAAAAACACAAGAATCCAAATACCTTGCCACACAGACAGAGCTCATTATGCACAAAGAGTTATTTTGTCCCTCACCATTCCTAACTTCTCTGATTCCCCTACGACTCCCTTTTCATTAGTCCTGTTGTAAACAATATGGTCAACCATGGAATTTTCATTACTGGCCCTCTAACTCATATTTAAAAACAAGCCTATTAAGCTTGTTTAGTCTGAAGTCCTAAAAGGAAGAGAGAAAAATTATGAATCAATGGATCATAGGTTTAGAGCTAGCCCTCATTTTTACAGATAAAGAAACTGAGACACAGAGAGAATAAATGATTTGTTCAGGGTTACGCATCTATATTCTTTTTCACAGCACTACAAGGTATATCAATAAGGTTACTTATTCCATTTCTCTATTTCCAAGGAATATCCCTAAAATATTCCAGGTAAAGCTGATCTACAGCTGTTAGAGTCTGGGAGAGGGACTTGGATCACATGGAAGATAAGTTACTTATCCATAGTCACCCAACAGTATGCCCCAGGTGGGACTGGAATTTAGCTCTTGGTGGCTTCAAGGGCAGCTCTGTATATATTGTAGTACTATAGCTACTTCCCTTTGCCCCATACACACATCTCTCTCTACTTATATGTATGCATATGTGTTTACATGGCAGCTGTGATGTAGTACACTGGGGACTGGAAAACATGGGTTTGAAACCCAGCGCAGACACTTACTAGCTATGAAACCATGCCCTCTCATTTTACTTCCCTACTTCAGTTTTCTCATGTATTAAATACCCTGCTTTAAATACCTACTCCTATAGAAGAACCTTGCATTATACCTACCTAACTTTTCAGAACAGCTGTCAATTATATAACCTTTCAGAACACTGGTGGCAGTAATTTTCTCATGTAAAGTATCCCAAGTGATGAAATCATAGCTTTAGAGCAGAAACCTTTCAAGGTGAAATTTTGTGCTTACTTGAAGTTAAGGCCATTTGCTCTTGTTCTGGCTTCCTTTGAAGTCTTTTAAAAATATTCAATTATGAAGTTTAGAAATAATGTAATATGCCTCATATAAGGAAATTCATAAGCAACTAGAATTTTTTTCAGCGCACTGATGTTTATCAAGAATCCCATCTTTCCCTGATGATAAAACAGCATGCTTATACACAAAAGCTCCCTATGTTTATTTTGTATTAATTCTATGTATATTTTCCCATATGCTATCTCTCCTATAGAATATAAACTCTCTGAGAGTAGGAATTATTTTATTCTTTGGATTTGAATCCTTCAAACCTAATAGAGCCTGGTAGGTGCTACATAAATCCTTTTTTTCAAATGATTGATTAATGTCATCACTATTAAATTAGAGGTAGTCTTTGAAAACTTGTGGGCATGAAGATTTATAAGTGGCCCTCACATTGTTCTTTATGGAAAACAAATGCTGAGTAACGCCTGAAAAACGGGTTCTTTCCAAGTCACATTTTTAATATTTCACAGAGATTTGACAAACATGACTATGAGAGATTCTTCTCTTATAGTTAAACCCTGAGCCAACATCCATCTTTCTGAGAAAGGAGCAGTCTGGTTTAAACGAGTTTTCACTAGTTCTAGCTCATGTGATTGAGTCACATTCCAAACATTTCCAGCAATGGGATTACATCACCCTCAGTTGTGAACCTTTTTTTTTTCTTTTCTCTTATGGAAACAGCTGTTACATCCAATTTTCATGACCTTTAAATTCTTGCTATCAAATTATCCAGCTGTTGGTCCAATCCATCCAAGTTGCTAGGGGATAGTGTCCGTGCCAAACTAGACTAATTTTCTTCATCACAGAATTACAACTTGACATAAGAAGTAACTAAATTGAACTGGAGCACAATGAACCAAACAGTTGGCAGTCAAGTTTGTGTGTCTTTTCACAGCTGCAGGAGACAGCTTGTCCTGAAGACCTCCTTCTCACCTCCCTGCCAACATCACCCATCACCACCATTTCTTCATGCACTCCCAACATTTTCCCTTAGGGATTCATTTGCAATGTGTGGAGGAACTTGCTCTATATTAACTTTCCTTAGTTGAGGTCTAAGACTGAGAACTCTTTTTTTTTTTTTTTTTTTTTCTTCATAGCTACATTTTGTAGTGGAGAACAAAGGAACAAATGAACTACTAATTTTTGAGAACAATTCACCAGATTTCTTTATTTGGGGAAAATAAATCTTATAAAAGACAGCTTTGATACATTATTTAATTCAGGATAATAATATCTTTATACCAATCCTAAAACAAGATGTCAGACATCAATTTGAATACCTGCATCCACTGAGTGCAGCAGCAGTAGGCTTCTCTAAAAGCTCAAGACCATTTCATTCCTACTCACTCCTCCCCTTCCCTTCCCCCAGTGACAAACAAAAGCTTCACTTCTGATTATCTTTTCAAATTCAATACTCTATATTTAGCTTAGTGGCTTCAGCCACCGGAGTCCTCAACTCTTTGTTCAAGATTACAGAGTCCTTTCCATGCTCTAACCTTTCAGTGTTTTACTTTCTTTCCCTGCAATTGCTTTAAGTGGCCATCTGAATGAATTTCTCCAGAGACAAAGCTGATGGAGTCTCTTAAGGAAGAACTTCACATTTTTCTTTGTCTTATTACTGGACAGTGTCACAAAGGCTGGGGCCATATTCAACAATAGCAGCAATACAATTTAGATGACTTTTAAGGGATGAGTCAGAGACTAAAACCACATCCCTTTCATGAGGAAAAATAGATAAGCTCCCATCAACAAATGAAGTCAAAATTATAGTGTTTGTTTTTATATTTAAAAGAATCTGTCAGTAATAGCTGGCTCCTATATAGCATTCTTATAGAATACATAATCTTACTGAATCCTAAATACAATCCTATGAGATATGTTTTATTATTGCCCCCATTTTACAGCTAAGGAAATTGAATCTCTCAAAGAGATAAGAAAATTGAAACTCAAAGTTAAAATGATTTCTCCAATGCCATGTAACTAACATTTAAGTCAGGATTCAAACTGATTCCCTTGACTACAAATCTGATATCCATTCTGCCTTATGCTTAAGTAAAAGCAAAAATATTAGCGTGATCTTCTCAGGGAGACAGTCTCTGAGACAGTCCTTCTTATTCCTCATCTGATGGTTTGTTAACTTAGTGGTGAAGATTCTTTTCTCTCAACAGGGAAAAAAGTAAAACGGGAGATAGAGCTTAGGAGCTCATCCTGGAACTAATGAATTATGTATTGCTTATGATTTTATTTTGTATCCTGTTGGTGCTTTACAATTCAGAAATATGTGAAAGGAAATGGTAAAATTCAAATTAATGACTTTCTAACATCTGAGTTAATTCTTCTCTGTGTAAAAGAAAAATGAATCAGGGCTTAAAAGTAATGAACCCTGCTATGTGTGTCTTTAAAAACAACACTTAAAATTCTATACATAAAGATAAAAAAAAATCATGTGCTACTACAAACCCTCATTCCAAAAGGAGAAATCATGGGATCTGTATTTCATTAGAGAGAGCAATCTTTTGGCAGCATGACCATTGTTGGCAGACAAAGGACATGATGATAACATGGCTCATGAATCTGTTTTCTATTTTACTAAATGAAGAGTCCCACAGAATCCAAAAAATGGAAGACAAGAGAATGATGCTGCTTTTCTATGAACACTAGGTGGTGCTAGGAGACAAATGAACACTAAGTTAAAGCCATCAAAATTGTGTTCTTTGCCAGAATTTAAATAAATTCTCGATCATATTCTCAAGTATCATATGCAACTTCTCCTGGCCACAATTTTGTAATTAATATACAACATTCCTTTGCCATTTTCCTTACATATTATAGATGTGTTCCTTGTTGTTCAGCCATTTCAATTATTCCAACTCTTTGTCATCCCATTTAGGATTTGCTTGGCAATGACACTGGAATAGTTTGCCATTTTCTTTTTTCAACTCATTTTATAGATAAGGAAATTAAGATACACATGGCTAAGTGACTTGTCCAGGGCCATATACCTAGTAAATGTCTGAAGCCAGATTTCGATTCATGAAGATGAGACTTCTGACTCCAGGCTGGGACTCTATCCACTGTACCACCTGGCTGCTCTACATATACATTGTCTACCACTTTTCTTTTCTTTTACAGGAGGAAGATTGCTAGAGGAGAAAGCTCATTTGCTTTAGTCAGAAGACTATGGTCCAAATTCCACCTTTGACACTTTCTAGCTAAGTGAATTTGGACAATTTCTTTCATCTATCAGGATATAAAACAAGGGAATAAATGACCTTGAATATCTCTTTAAAATCTAAATCTAGGACCATGCCAGTGGACTAGTGAAATGATTGTCTTCTAATTGCTTACATTTATTTAACACTTAATGTTTTATAAAGTCCTTTCCTTACTATTATCCTTTTCCTCTATTTTGCAGATGAGCAAAGTAATACTCAGGGGCCACAAATCTATTATATAAAGCGCATTATGGTAAATTCCTTTGGATAGGGCTCAACACGAACTTACCTTGCACCAAACTTTGAAGAGACAGAGAAAGAAGGGGAAAGAGAGATTAGATTGTTTTCTTTAGTGATGACTCTGAAGGGAGCAGTTAAATTCAACTATAGGTAAGGAATGGAAATGTCAGTTAATGGTGGGGAAGAGATCCTTAGGGGAATAAAAGAAAGTAAAGGGAAGACCTTTGGTTTTCCTGTCCAGAAAGAGACTCTGCTTATTGGCCATTTTATTCCATAGCATGGTAGCACACTCTAATGGATATTCTCAGAGATTAAAGACATGAAATTGGTAGAAGGGAACAATTCAGTAACTAGAAGAGACAAGTAACATAGATTACAAGATGAAGACTAGAGACACAATATTCAACAGGGAGAATAAAGAAATAACATTTGAGGGCAATAGGATAGCTTTTCACAATCAGAGTGACTCTCCCTGGATACTTATATGTACTTAACTACACTTGATTATATACTTGATACTTCATACATATTCTTTGCTAAAAAATCCTTCATGCTCTCTGGTCAGAAATGTCTTTTGTTTGAGCAGCTATTCTCATTGTTGATGTGGTAATCTGTGGGAGGATATACATTTCCTGTGTTCATAGGAAAATCTTTTGCCACTTTGTCATTCTGGTTATTTAAATGTATTTTTGCTTTGAATTAATGTTTTCTTTTTGATTGCTGGTAAAAGTAAAACACCAATGGGAGCTCCATGATATACTTTGAACCCAGATTATTTTCTATGCACTCATGTGAGAGGGGACTCAGATGCTACATATGCACATACAAACACACTTCAATTTAAGTAATGTCTTGAATAGTGTAAATTACAATATATCATGCTATACAGATCTTAAAAGCATTCCTATAGTTTGTTGTTGATTTTTTTATACTCTCCATATTATGAGACTATATATTTTCCTAATTATACATTTTCTGTATTTTACACTTATTTATAAAATTACTTCCCTACCAGTAGAATCAGTCCTTTAAAAAGAACATTTTTTTTTCATTTTTGACTTTGTATCTAGTTCAGTGCCTTGTTTAATAAATGTTTGTGGAACTGAACTTGCTGTGTGTATATATATGTGTGTGTGTATAATACATACTTATATGTATGTGTGCATAGTCATATGACAAGTGGATCTAATGGTAAAAATTCTACTACCTGCGGTAGTCAATGCCAAGCCCTACTACCAAAGAAAAGATGCTTTGAGGCAAAAGGTATATAGTTAGAACCCAGGCTATTGGGCCCTCCTGGAAATATTGCCAGGAAATCTTGCTCATGCTGGCACCTCAGGGGATCTTGCAGTTTTTTCCCCTTCATCTTGCTGATATTTCCTCTATTGATGGGGCTGCCAACTTCATCATTACCATCCCAGGTCATCTTTCCTTTTTGTTTATCTAAATAATTATATATCCCCTTCTTTAGAAGGCAGTTGGTTAGCAAACCCCAACTCTGGCTCAGTTTTCTCCTCTGTAAAATGAGATAGAAGAAAAAAGTAGATTTTGACCAGTATCTTTGCCAAGAAAACTCCAAATGGGATCACAAAGAATCAGATATGACCGAACAACAACAACCCATATATTATAGTCAAAGATGAGAAATCATATTCTTTTTCAAAGGAACTAAGCTGAGAAATAAATTTAATTACTTGGGAAAAGGGACTCATTTTTGATCACTAAAACATTTTAATTATTGGTTTAATTTCATCCTCAATTTTAAGGTCTCTTGGTGCCTTATTAGATGAAAAAGAACAATAGTATTATTATCATTCCATATTATTTTTAAAATTGTATCTTGCTATAAGATATCAGACCATGAGGTACAGAGAATATTTGAAATAAATAAGAAAATAAGGTGAGCATATTTGAAATTAAGAAGATTAAAAGATACAATCAGTTAGGTGAAGTCGACCAATATGGTTGGAAGCTACGCTCACTGGTTCATCCATAAAGCAACAAATTATTACATACTTAATATATATGTTCCAGGCACTGGAAATACAAAGATAAAAACCAACCACTTTTTTCCCCTCAAGAAACTTGCATTTTCCTGGAGCAAAATATCTGTACTAGCAAAGATAAAGTAGTTTTAATAGCACTAACAGTTGGGGAGAGGGAGATCAGGAGAGACCTTAGGTAGGGGTGGTCTAAGTGAAGAATGAAGATATTCCAGTAATGAGGGACATACAGCCCGGGCAAAGAATAGAAGAAGAAAGATGGAATATGAAATACTGGGGGGGGGAGGGGGAATCTGAACATCCTGCTTAGTATTACAAGTGAAAGAATATCTTCCAAATAAATCCTGTTTTTTCTTGTTATTGCTTCCATTTGTGAAAATCATAAAGTGTATTGATGTGTTAAGTGTTCATTAGGGGAGCTGGGAAGGGCTGATAAAACTGGAGCACTTCACCAGACAATAAGTTTGAAAAAGATATATTCTAACTTAGATGCTATTTAGATGAACAGATTAGATAAGCAGTTTGGCTCAAGGCAAAGTTTCAAGAAAATTCACCACTGGAATTTCACTCATGCTAATAAATACTTCTGAGACTGGGTTTCAAATGGCCAAGCTATTCCAACTAAACATACAGTTACTTATCATTCATTAACTATCAAACTTCCAAGGATCTAACCAGGTCACTGATAAGAGTCGGAAACTAGTTTGCAGGTTGACGAGGTGGGTTTGGAGTAGGAGGAATTGGGTGAGATGGGAGGGATACTATTGTCTTTGCCTTTGTCTTCATAATTCAGCACCTAGCACCATAGAAAGCCTGGCATATGGTAGACAGTTAATTGCCTGCAGTTTATTATACAGATTGATCCAGCAGTGTCTCCCTGGGTCTGTATCCCAAGGAAATCATAAAAGATGGAAAAGGATCCATGTGTGCAAAAATATTTGTGATAGCCCTTTTGTAGTAGCAAGGAACTGAGTGGATGTCCATCAGGTGGAGAATGGCTGAATAAGTGATGGTATACAAATGTAATGGAATATTATTGTTCTCTAAGAAATGATAAGCGGGCTGATATCGGAAAAGCCTGGAAAGATTTACATGAACTGCTGCTGAATGAAGTGAGTAGAACCAGGAGAACATTGTTCCCAGCAGCAAGATTATATGATGACTGATTGTGATGGACATGTCCCTTTTGAACAATAAAGTAATTCAAGACAACTCCAATAGAACTATGGATACTGAATGTGGGTCAAAGCATAGTATTTTCACCTTTTGTTGTTGTTGCTCATTTTTCTCTCTTGCATTTTTCCCCTTTTGATCTGATTTTTCTTGTGCAGCATAACAAAAATGGAAATATGTTTAGAATAACTGCATTGTTAACTTATATCAGATTGATTGCTGTCTTGAGGAGTGGGTGAGGGAGAAAAATTTTGAACACAAGGTTTTACAAAGGGGAATGTTGAAAACTATCTTTGCATATGTTTGAAAAAATAAAATACTATTAAAATTTAATGTAATGATTCATGATTGATAACTTTAAGTAGATATTTTAGAAACACATTATACCTCTGAGACCAGATAGATAGCAATGGTCTGTAATCAGAGAGACCCAAGTTCAAATCCAACCTCCTTAGCAATGTGACTAGCTATGTAACCTGTATTTGCCTCAGTTTCCTCAACTGTAAAAATGGGAATAATAATAATAATACTATATATAAAATAATAATAAATTTCCCAGGTTGCTGTAAGAATCAAATAAGAAAATATTCATAAACTGTTTAGTATAACATCCTGGAGAAAGAGATGGCAAACAGAAAACTCCAAATGGGGTCACAAAGAGTCAGACAGTGTAGCGAGCTGTCGTCTCTAGAAGCTGCTGGATCGCTCTCTGGGAAGAGATCTGCTGTGTCTACTCAAATCTCTCAGACAGATTCTTCTTCCTGTAACGAACCGTTGTCTCCAGGCAGTTGCTGTTAACTCTTGTCCAAAGAAGTGACTTCCCTTCCTGCAGAGAGCCCCGTCAAGCCTGATGCAATTCAGAGTCTTCTTCTATCTCTGAGAGTCCTCTTTTATTCTCCCAGAGAATGGGCGTGGGATAATGCAAGGGCTTCTGGGAAGAACCACCCCAGCCAATGAGCTTTCCCCCTCTATCAAGTCAACCTGAGTTCTCACCTTGTAATTGTCCAGAAAACCTCAGTTCTCACTTAGTAATCCTAACATCTCCCCCTTTCTTTTGATTTAGAACATAGGACAGTCATGACCTTGAAACATAAATCCATCAATATGGGAAGTATTACAGATAATTACATAAATTACATAAGCACATAGTAACATAGTAACGTAACACATGCTAGAAGTATATAACATAATCATAAATTGAAAATTTATAAATGTCCATAAGTCCATTGTCCATTAGTCTCATCTTGTGTGAGGAAGTCCAATGATTCCTGCTGATTTTAAAGTTCTTTAACAGTCTTCTTATTATCCATGCTCTTTCAGTGTCAGATGTTTCTTAGATCTTTTCCTTTATTTTGAGGTCTTTCTCTTTTTCTGTCTCTCTCTGATGGACAAGGCGAATATGACTTGTTGGCACCCATCTGATTCCTTCTCCTGCTGAAGAAATACAAGCAAACCCTCTCCCCCAGGCAGTTAACCTATCTGGTCCCTTCCATTCACCACTTTCTGGATCTCTCCACATCACCTGGCGATTATCTAAGGACAGTGGAGATGCTCTCACTGGACACTGCCCTTCTGGTGGGTTATAAAACCTGTCTGCTGGAGCCAGCGCATCTTTGTCAAAAATTAGAAAATTAATGGTATAGAGAACTAAATTTAGAAGTTCCCTAGGGCTACCTGTGGCTCCCCCTTTCTTTTGTTTTTGGAGGAGTGTCTTAATATCTCTGTTTCTTCTCTCTACTATTGCCTGCCCTTGAGGATTAAAGGGTATGCCCGTGGTATGTAAAATCTTATACTGTGCACAAAAGTGTGTAAAATGTTTGGACGTATATGCAGGTCCATTGTCTGTTTTTATTGCTTGTGGCACACCCATAATTGCAAAAGCTTGTATAAGGAATTCAGTGACCACTCGGGCTGTCTCTTTTGCTGCTGGCATTGCAAATGTGAATCCTGAAAAGGTGTCTACCACAACATGAATAAAAGATAGACGACCAAAAGATTTATAATGGGTCACATCCATTTGCCAGATTTCATTGGGTCTCAAACCACGAGGATTCTTCCCTGGAGGGAGTGTAGGAGCATGGAAAGGAAGACAAGCTGTACAGCTTTTTACTATGCTCCTAGCTTCCTCTCTTGTGATTCCAAATTGTAAACGTAAAGCTCGAGCAGCCTGATGATATTTAGAATGAGATTCTTGTGCTTCCTGAAATAAAGGACTACTGGCTAACATGGTTAGAAGGCTATCTGCCTTTGAATTTCCATCAAAAATGGGACCTGGAAGTCCACTATGTGAGTGGACATGCAAGATATAAATCTTGCCTGGATGTTTTCTCACTTGCTCTTGAAGTTCCTTAAAGAGCTGATAAATATTGGAGGCTGCAAATTTTATTTGGGCTGTGGCAATTCTTTGTACTACACCTACTGAATAGGCTGAATCAGTAATTATATTTACGTCTCCTGGGTAATAAGTGAGAGCTAGCATGATAGCAAATAATTCATTCTGTTGAGTGGATTGAAAAGGAGTCCTGATTACTCTCTTTATGGTTAAATCATGAGAGTATATGGCACAAATATTTTCTTTGGAGGCATCTGTAAAGATTGTTGGTCCTTTAAGAGGAACCTTAGAAACCTTTTCTTCAAAAATCCATCGCCAATTATGTAGTAGCCGGGTAATCTTTAATGGAGATCCATGTGCAAAATTTGGAGCGGTGGCCAATAAAATTTGCCATTCTGGGATGTTCTCACAGCATACATTAATCTGTGCGTTAGTATAGAATGTGTATATTTTTTCAGGACTTATCCCAGATAATTGTGTTACTCTCTTAATAGCCTTTAATAAAATCCTAGCCACAAGCACTGGGTAAGGTGTAAGGCTTTGTTCTGGTTGTGCTGGGAGGTTCACCCACTCAATCACTCTGTCTCCTTGATGAAGGACTGCTGTGGGTGCCTCTTTTGTAGCAAAAACTGATATTTCCAAGGGTTTTTGAGTGACTCTTTCAACCACATTGGATAAAGCCAGTTCAACTTCTCTCAAAGCCTTTTGTGCTTCTTTTGTAAGCTGGCGTGGTGAATTTAAAGCACTGTCTCCCCTTAAAATGTCATAGAGAGGTTGTAGTTGATTGGTAGTTAAGCCTAACACTGGACGCATCCATTGGATATCTCCTATTAATTTTTGAAAGTCATTTAAGGTGTTCAACTTCTCTGTTCTTAAAGAAAGCTTTTGTACTGTGAGTGTCTTAGGATATACTTCATATCCTAAATATTGAAAAGGAGCATGTCTTTGAATTTTTTCTGTAGCTATATGCAGTTTGTAGTACTTTAATGTTTCCATGGTCCTTTGTAGACATGCCTCTAACATTTGTTCCTCAGGTGCACATCCCAAAATATCATCCATATAATGTAACAATATTACTTTTGGAAAGGCTTTTCTTACTGGAGCAAGAGCAGCTGCAACATACATTTGGCACATAGTAGGGCTGTTTTTCATTCCCTGTGGCAAAACTGTCCATTCATATCTTTTATAAGGCTCAGCCAAATTAACACTAGGCACTGAAAAAGCAAATCTTTTCATATCCTCCTTATCTAGAGGAATAGAATAGAAACAATCCTTAATGTCTATAACCCATAGAGGCCATTCTCTTGGCAACTGAGTAGGAGATGGAAGTCCAGGCTGAAGAGTTCCCATAGTTTCCATCTGTTCATTTACTCTTCTTAGATCAGTTATCATCCTCCATTTTCCAGATTTCTTTTTCACCACAAATACTGGGGAATTCCAAGGACTTAGAGAAGGCCGCAAGTGTCCTTGGTCAAGTTGTTCTTGCACTATGTGAAACTATTATGAAATGAAAGAATTTCAAGCAAAAAATGGGCCTCGTTCAATTTCTGCAGAAGTATTTTATATCTACAACATAGTTCAATTAGCCTTAAACTATCAAGCAAGTTGTAGGAGAAGGAAAAGTTCTAAAAATGAACAGAGGAGGAAGTGTGAGGAAAAAAGGAAAGATCAAGATCTTGCCCTAGAGCAAGAGGATTTAAATGAGGAATTATGGTATGATTCTCTTGAAGAAGCTTCAACTCTCCCTAGAGAACGGATTATTGACAGGCCCACCCAGGGACGCCAATTGTAGCGAGCTGTCGTCTCTAGAAGCTGCTGGATCGCTCTCTGGGAAGAGATCTGCTGTGTCTACTCAAATCTCTCAGACAGATTCTTCTTCCTGTAACGAACCGTTGTCTCCAGGCAGTTGCTGTTAACTCTTGTCCAAAGAAGTGACTTCCCTTCCTGCAGAGAGCCCCGTCAAGCCTGATGCAATTCAGAGTCTTCTTCTATCTCTGAGAGTCCTCTTTTATTCTCCCAGAGAATGGGCGTGGGATAATGCAAGGGCTTCTGGGAAGAACCACCCCAGCCAATGAGCTTTCCCCCTCTATCAAGTCAACCTGAGTTCTCACCTTGTAATTGTCCAGAAAACCTCAGTTCTCACTTAGTAATCCTAACAAGACAGGATTAAAACAATTGCACAACAAAATAGGCATCAGGCACATTATAGGCATTATATAACATAGCTTTTATTATATATTATTATTATTACTGAGTTTTAGTCTAACTTCTGCCACTAAGTAACTGACTCTGGGAAATAAAATTTGATTCATTAAATATTTATTAAATATAATTATATATAATTGCTCTGAAGGAATCATAAATGAATAAAGCAAACTTCTTTCCCTCATGGAGCTTATGACTGAGCAAGAGAGGAAAGACATTTATGCAAATACCATAACACAAAATAGTTGAGTAGCTATAGATATAAGAGTGACACTTAAGCCATTTCATTGACATCTTGACCAGGTGAAAATACTTTTGATTTAATAAAAAAAAAAAAAAACTAGAAATTAGTATGGATACTTCTCTTTATCAAACAAAGCTAGTATATTAGAGATTGGGTTTGTCTTAAACAATGTATATAGGAGGCAGAGTTATCTCAGGATCCAGGGGAAAAGTGCAAATTAAGATCTGATTATGGAGGACCTTGAATATTTAAATATTTGAATGTTATTTGATAGTCCATGAGAAACCAGTGAAAACTTTTGAGAAGGAAAGTTAAAAGAGAGAACTCTGCCTTAGGAAGATAACTCTGACCGCCACGTTAAAAACCATAAAAGGAAAATATTGAAGAATAATTAAATTATTTAGGGAATGGTTGAAATACTCTGAGCCAGATGCAATGGAATTGAACCTAGAGTGGAAGTGGCAGCAGGAATGGCAGAGAGGGTACATATTGCAGAGAAATACTGCAGAGGTCAAATGGATAGAACTTTGGTTAATTATAGGGGTGGTATTGACAAATGGAAGAAAAAAGGGAAGAATCAGAGACAGGATTAAGCCAGGATGTAGAATAGGAGATTAATGGTAACAGTAATAGCAATGGATAAATACAGATTTCCAGGGCAAATCACTCTTTTTCCTTAATTCCTTTATCTGTAAAAATGAAAAGGTTATTAAATTATATCTAAAATCACATTTATCTTAACCTTCAGTTATTCCATAAGCATGTGCTACTTCTTCCTAAGTTTCTGGAAAATGAAAATAATTTGGTGTTCATTAGCCTTTGTCCACAAAAGGGAATGAGATCCCCAATGCTGTGTGATGAATAATAAATGCACTGTGTCACTAACCAGAGCACCTGGTTTCAAATAGAACCTCAGGATGTTTATTTACCACAGATGACTACAGGCAAATCATTTCAGGTTCTTAGACCTCAGTTCTTCACCTATGACAAATCTGAACTGGATAGCCTTTGTGGTCATTTCTTGTTCTAGATATATTGTTCTATGAGATATTCTTCTATACAGAAATATCAGTAGAATCTTGTCTCCTTTTTTTGAACACTCAAAGTGGATAGAGCTTAAGGCCTAGAGTCAGGAAGATTTCTCTTTTGGGGTTCAAATTCAGTCTCAGACTCTTTACAAGCTATTTGACCCTGGGCACCTCAGTTTCCTCAACTGTAAAATAAGCCAGAGAGCAAATCACTCCAGTAACTTCACCAAGAAAATTCCAGATTGTGTCTCAGAGTCAAACACAACAAAAAATTGACTGAACTTTGAGTGCCTTTTCTAGAGTGTTGATCTTTAAATTCCTTGGTTCCCTCTCCTTTTGTGCTGACAGCCTAAAAGGTAGGTCAAAAACACACCAATTAATCAATAATAAGGCTTCATTGTTATGCACTCATCAATGATTTCAGACCAAATATAACAGCAGAAAAGGCATAGAATTTGGTGCAAGCAAACCTGGGTTCAAATACTAGGTTTACTATTTATTGTCTGACCCTGGAGGGGAAAAATCACAACTATTTTTACCTTAGTTTCTTTTCTCATCAAATGAGGGAATTAAACTGGATGTCCTCTAAAGTCCCACCAGTTCTGAATCTGTGATTTAAAAGGTGTTACTATAGCATCTCCAACCCCATACACTGCTAAACTATTATCATGCTTTGATATCTGTGGGCAAGATAGTACTAATTTGCAGTCTCCTCTTTTTTATACACATATTCAGCAACTTCCAGGTAGAGAAGCTCTAACTTGACAGACAAGAATGGAGTGATAGACAAGCATGAGCAATAACATAAAAATGGAGCAATAAGGAAAAGGGGAGAGTGGTGGCAAGAAATACACAATCAGTAAAAAACATTGTTATGTACATGTGACTATATGGCTGGATTGATTTTTTAAGGCATTTTAAATGCTCCAAAACAATGCAAAAGCATCAGAAATTACTAGGGAGCTGCTATTTTTAAGTCTTAAGTTTTGATTGCATTTTTTGGAAAAAGATAAATGAAAGAAAATAACATCAGTATTTTTCAGGTAGATAGATTGCTGAGTCTGGAATCAAAAAGACCTGAATTCATTCTGGCCTCAGACATTTATTAGCTGTGTGACTATGGACAAGTCATTTAACTCTGTTTCCATTTCCTCATCTGTAAAATTAGCTGAAAATCACTCTAGTATCTCTACTAAGGAAACCCCAAAGAATTGGATACGACTAAAAGCACTAACCAATTTTTTTTCATCCTATATATAATCAGGGGTCAGGAAACAGAAGAGACTAAAGGTTAGTTTGGTTTCTTACTACCTCGCTGTGGCAGGAAGGATATTTGTCTCCTAGCAGCCATTGCTGAGCTCTCATGTAGTTTGCAAATCTAATGCAAACATTTGTTCTTGCAGACAACCAATTTACTGCAACATCAAAATGTCAAATAATGTATGAGCCTAGATTAATGTACCCAAGCCATTCTGAGAGTAAGGTAAAAGTAGACAAACTGAACCTGATTAAAACGATATTACAGCAGATGGAAGAAGCCTTATTTAAGTATAAAAATTTCCCCAAGGTTTGGAGTAATCAAATTATAGCAAAACTTTTCCTAACCAGAAAACAACTAAACAGAACATTCAATTAATTAGACTCCTTGCCCACTTACCCTCATATTTTGAAGAGATGCAGATAATAGGAAAGCAAACTTAAGATAAGGCAATTAATCAATAAAGCAACTTTCAGCATATGTTCTAAAGTCAGTGTAGATTATGAACAATCTCCTATACTTTCTATCTTTGGCATCTTCTATGATATGCTATTGAACATGATAATTTTAACTTCAGCAAAATCCTTAATTACTGAAAGAAAATTCAATTGTATTCAATATGTTATACTTTATAAGGCAAAATATTAAAATAATCAAAACAACTCATTCCAAAAAGTTTACTAATAGTCAATGTTATTTGTACTTCATTTTCAAAGTGGATCAATGACATCACAAGAGAGATGCCTTGACTTGTGGGTGCACTGTATTTAAGTGAGGCAGATTTGCACAAAACCTCTCTTCCAGAATCTCTGAAGTTCAGTGGCAGGGCAAATATCAAACAATTGGTGATGGCCCTGGATGCAGTATCAACTGCAAAGATCCCTGTCTGTCCAAACACTCCACAGCATCTACTTTAGCTGCCTTTATGATCACTGGCAAATTGTTCTCATCTGCCCATTCCTCCCAGAGAAGGCTTAATATAATTGGGATAGATACTCTCCTAATTCACCGATGGGTTTGAGTTCCATCAGTTACCCTAGATCTGGTTTAACCCATCTGCCAAAATGGTTTTACTAGAGTGTGACTACAGCTTCTTGGAGCCACAGGTGAGAGGTCAAAATATAAATGATCTTTTATTTAGATCTTAGTAAAAAGGAAAATTCAATTCTCTGGAATGTTCCATTTTTAGTTCTTCTCCAGGATTACTTTTTGTTCTATACAAAGCAGTTAAGTGGTTTAGTAGATAGAATGTTGGACCTAGATCTAGGAACTTCTGAGTACAAATCTAGCCTCAGATGCTTACTAGCTGAATGATCCTGAACAAATCATTTTACCTCCACCTGCCTTAGTTTCCTCATCTGAAAAATGGAGATATTAAAAGCACCCAACTCCCAATGATAGTATAAAAATAAAATTAGAGAATATTTGTTGAGTATTTCATAAGCCTAAAATAATTATATAAATGCTAGCTAGCTATTCTCCTTAGCTGAAGTTTTTCTATATTCCATTTTAAGAACATTTTAAAAATAAATACGATGTTCATGTCACATCTAAAGCCATAACTGGGACCAAAATCCCTGCTATTTCATGCTGATGCTAGTCCTTGAAAGTTTTGACATTTATTTACTTTCAAGAAACTGGGAAGAGGATGGTGGCAAGTTATATGATATGTGGGGAAAAAAGGTATGTTTAGGGGTACTAGAGAAGGAAGGAAGGGTTCTTCTAGCAGTTTTCCCTAAGTCAGAGTAAAATCCAGCTTTTTACAGAAATCGAAGAAGAAAAATAACTTCCTCCATCTTACTAGTAGCTGTTGGAATAATTTTTCTCACAATATCAACTGGCTCATCATGAGAACTCTCTTTAAAATAAAGGCCAGAGTCTATCAATAATTTTTATTCTGGGGACTGTAATAAGTGATGGGGACACAAAGAAAGGCATTGGGGGCAGGAACTGTTCTTATTCTAATAGGAAAGAAAGCATATAAAAACATGGATATATATCATTTACATAAAGAATAGCTAAAAGACAATCTCAGGGTATGTCGTATTGTGTCTTAAAATCTTTTTTTAACCCTTTGTGTATGTCATAAATGACCCTTTTGGCAGTTTGGTGAAACTATGAGTCTCTTCTCAGAATAATGCTTTTAATTACATAGAATAATATGCAGGATTACAAAATGAGCCAACTACATAGAAATACAGGTATTGTAACTTTTCACTTGGCCTCCTAAGTAGACTCTCTGCCTCAAGTCTCCCTCCTTACAAATCTGTTTTGTACACTTGCCAACAAAACAACATTCCTAAAGCACAGATCTAGCTCTGTGACTTTCCTACTCAACAAACGCCTTATCTGGACACTCAAGTACAAAACTTTTCTTTTTGTCTTTTAAAACCCTTTAGCACCTGGCTCCAACCAACTTTTCCAGGCTTATTTTCTATTACTCCTCTTTGCTTTACATTCCTGCCAAATTAACCTTCTTATTGTTTCTCCATATTGCTGCAATGATTGCCCCTCATTACTTTCCACAGTAGATCTGCTTCATCCTCATCCCTGCTTTTTAGAACCCCTAGTTTCCTACCAAGTCCAGCTTAACCACCACCTTTTACCCAAGATCTTTCCCAATCTCTTTCCCAAATACTAACACTTATTCCACATTCCTAATAATTTCTATTCTTTTTGACTACTTTTTATTTACCTTTTATTTAATTTTAAATATTAATATTTAATTCTCCATGTGTATGTTTTCTTGGTTAAAAAAATAAGCTCTTCAAAGGCAGGTGGTTATTTTATATTTGTTTGTGTATTTTCAACACTTAGCATAGGCTCTGGTACTGTTGCTATTCAGTTTTTTCAGCTGTATCTGACTTTTCATGACCCTTTTTGGAGGTTTTCTTGAGAAAGATACTGGAAAGGTTTGCCATTTCCTGCTGCAATTCATTTTACCAATGAGAAAACAGGCAAAGAGGGTTAAGTGACTTGCTCAGGGTCACATAGCTAGTAATCATCTGAGGGCATTTTTTGAACTCAGGTCTTCCTGACTCTAGGTAGAACACTCTATCCACTGTGTCACCTAGCTGTCCTCCAGCTCTTTGAAGGTAGTCTAGTCAGTCTGGACTGATTTGGACAGTTTAAGGAGTGAATACCCATGCCCCTGCAATTACATGTCATTTGAAATATTGGAATATAACAATTGTACTGACATTGTACTGATGCATTTTCTATTAGAGAAAAACAAAAGTAATTCCCTGTGCATTTTTATGATGAATCTAGAGTTTCTTTTTCCACAAAAAATAGTTGTATATACTCATGATTTCACTTCATAGTTTCATACTTTAGATCCCTCTACTTTTAGCAATCTCAAAAAAATCACAGGTGAATTTTATGCATGTATAAGACTTTTCAAACATTTTTTCTCCTCTTTAAACTCATCCATAAGAATTATGATTTCTTGTGAGTGAGGGGAAATTTTTTTCATTTTGACAAAGGAAGCATTTTCCATGGGAAACTGAAAAGATGTTCTAAACTAGCTTTATAATTCTGTAAGTTCTCAAATATGAAAATGTAACTGAAGGAGATTTTTTTAAAAAATGAACTCATGAAGACTCCTAAGTGTTAAGATTTATATTGGTACAGGCTTTGTTTCATTCAACTGAAATTGAGGAGTGGACCTTATAATTATGCAACATTTAATTGAGTACCTTCAAATTTTGTATTCGAAAGCAATTACATTTACCTTCCCCTTCAATGATGAAATGTCAGCTTTTGGCCTTTATTCTCTACATTTTTCCTCTAAAATTCAGTTTGCTGAAACACTTCCAACAACAGTCATTAGGAAGGAATAGTCTGGTAGGTTTAATCAATATGAAAGCTCCTTCTATAGTATCAATCAAAGCCTTGTTAGGAACAGCAGATAATATGGCTTTAGAAATCAAAGAAAGAAAGAGATAATCACTACCTTCAAGGAACATACAATGTAGTGGGGGAGACAACTTGCAAATAATTTCACACAAGGATGAATTGAACTTGATCAACTGAGTTAAGGAAGTAGCATAAAGAAGGCTAAGGAAATGCTTTTTGTAGAAGGAAAACAAGGCAGGAAAGAGGAAGTGAGAGAGGATTCCAGGCATGGGGGACAGATAGTGAAAATGCCTAGAGTTAGGGGACAGAGCAATCTTGTAAGGCAATCATGTGAGAATATTTTGGCGGTAGATTGGTACCAGAATTAAAGGAAATTTGGATCTCAAACCAGTAAGCTTAGACTTCAATCTATAAGGCAGGAAGGAATCATAATATGATAAAAATGTTGTTGTTTTTGTTTTTGTTTTTGTTTTTTTTAAATTAGTGAGTCAGAGGCATGGGGTGACAGACCAAGCTAAATGATTAGATGTTCACTGAAGTCAAAGCCATGGGAATCAAAACGAAGGTACAAGTGAGAAAGAAAGTTCAAAGCAAGGACTAGAGGAAAATGACAATTAATTGGATATAGTGGAGTAGGGAGATTAAAGAGACAAAAAATAATGTTTAAGTTTTACCTTGGTGATAGGGAAAATGGTGATCTCATTAGCAGAAAAAAATAAGAGTAATACATTTTTGACAGAAGAGGAAGAGGGAGCAGAGATAATGAGCTTCTTGTTCTTATCCCAGGAAATCTGAAAACTAAGAATTTGCTTTTGGTTATTTTTGTGTAAATATTAATCAAAACTATACCTAATGCTGTATGACTTTGGACAAGTACAATAGAGGCAGTGTAATATAGTGGAAACAGAGCTGGCTGTAGATTCAAATTTCTCCCTTAATGCTCTCTGTGTGACTTTGGAAAAGTCACTTAAATTTCCTGAGCCTCAATTTCCCTAATTTATTTAAAAAAATTAAAGTTTGGATTAGATGGTCCCTGAGATCTTTTCCATCTCTAGGTCTATAATTCCATGCCTCTAAATTACTTAATTTCATGATACAACAGTTTTTAAAAATCTTTGAGCTTAATTTTATGTTTCTGAATTAACTTTCAATTCTATCTAATAAAAGTCTTGCTGATTGACATGTTATCAGACTCAAAAGATGGAGGAATCATAATTCATTCAAAAATGTGTACCTGGGTACAAGACCTTCCCCCAAATTAAGTTTTTAAAAACAAATTTTATAGGAGACTAAGAAGAAATGAACTCTATAGTATAGAAATTTATGGAATTAGAGATGCCCAAGCATCATCCAACTGAAAATCTACCAAGACCCATTGACATCCATGGAAAAATACCCTGGGACACTCTGAGGTTACTTTTAAGAAGACTATTGCCCAGGAGAGAGTTAGATTCAGACAAGGAAAAACTCATTTACATCTATATGTTCTTTTATTGGGGAGAGAGAAAATACATCATTAAAAAAATGTAACCATCTAGTATTCATCTGTATAAATTAAATGTAAAATAATTACAAAGCCTTTAATAAAAATAAACAAAAATAATTAATTTTCTTCCAAACTACCTGTTTGCAATATGAACTTTTAGTCCATAAGCATTTATTAGGCACCTACTAATGGGCAGCTAAATGAACCAGTGGATATAGGGGCAGACCTGGAGTAAGGAAGACCTGACTCTCAATATGGCATTAGATAACCTTGTTTGGCTTAATACTTTATCTGTAAAATGAGCTAGAGAAGAACATAATAAACCACTTCATTATCTTTGCCAAGAAAACTCCCATAAGGGTTATAAAGAGTCAGATACGACTGGAAAATAAGCAACAACAAAAAAGGAGTCAAAGACTCTTCTAAATGCTAGAGATAGAAAGAAAGGCTTTCTCCAGGAACTCAACATCTAATAGGGCAGACATTATGCAAACAATCATATATAGTTTGCATAAACTATATAAATATATGTGTGAATACACATATATATGTATACACACAAATTGCACATAACAGAATTAAGGCAGTGGTATAAAGATGGATAGGGAAATGCTTTTTGTAGAATGTGGGATTTTAACTAGTACCTGAAGGAAGTTAGGTTGACAGATAATGAGGGAGAGAATTCCAAGCATGTTATGGAGTACAGCCAGTAAAAATGCTTTAAATCAGATGTTATGTCTTGTGTGAGAAACAGCAAAGAGGCCAATAGATTATGGGGAGAGAGATGGGATTGGATATGAGAAGACTGGAAAATTAAGGGAAGGGCCAGGCTACAAAAGGCTTTAAAAATCAAATAATCTTATATTTGATCCTGGAACTAATGGAGAACCACTGAAGTTTACTGAATGGAGGAGGAGGAAGGTGTGACATGAACAGATATTCAGTTTAGGACTATCACTCTGATATATGAGTACAGGATGAACTGAAGGAGTTACACCTACCACCAGGTTATTGCAGTATTTAAAGTGTGCAGTGATGAGGACCTATACCAGGGTTAAGGCAGTGTCACAGGAGAGAGAAGGAGATGTGCAGGAGAAAGATCTTAAGGATAAGATCAACAAAACTTGAGAGAAGAATGGATGGAGCTGGTGGATAGAAAGGAAAAAAAAAAAGAAAAGAAATCAAGAAGACCTAAGTTGCAAGTCTGGATAAAGGGAAAGATGGGCATATCTTGGATAATAATAAGAAGTTAGAAAGAAAGGACAATTCAAGTGGGGAAATATAAGTTCAGTTTTGGTCATGAATACTTTTATTTTTATAAGTACTATGTGTGAAATCTTAGTTTATATGATTTGTGAATAGTTATTGTGATTAATCTACATCAGGACAGAATATTTCCTTAAAAGAATCTTCCTCTTACAACCATTATGCAATTCACAATTTTAGTAAATTATCTAGGGCAATAAGAGATTAAATGACTTGCCTATGATTACAACATGTGGCAGAAATGAGAATGAAGTCTTCCAGACTCAGTAACTGCTTTCTCTCCACTAATATATTAGACCTAAAGTTTTTCTCCTTTCTCTCATTCTCTCAATGGTTACTGCTATACTATTTTCAAAAATACAAATGAAGAGACTATAAAGTTTTGTTTTTCCAATTCATCACCATAAAATGCAAAACATTCAGGATGTCCTATTGTACTGGTAACACAACGTGATAAATATTTATGAAAAATAGATTTCCATAATAGATCCTAAGGACAAACTCTCTAAAATAGGCTTTCCATTTCCCTGAAGCTAAAGAATTTGAAAAATTCTTTGGATGGATTTGAAAAATAAATACATAAAATAATGATAAATCGTAAATTTAGAGCAAACCCCAGAGGCTAGCTGGGCCAATCCTTTTATTTTACATATAAGGAAATCAAGACTCAGGGAGCTTAAGTGGCTTTAGCCCAATAGACTGTGAGCACCAATAGAGCAAAGTACATGTTTTGGTTTGGATTTTTTTTTTTTTTTTACTTTCTTTGTATCTTCAGTCCTTTGCACAGAGTAGTAGGTGCTTAATAAATCCTTGGTGATTTAGTGATTTAACAAAAATCATAAAAGTAATTAACCATCAGAGGTGACATTTAAATCTAGCTTCTCTGAATTCAAAGCTATTACCGTTTCTACTGTATTAGATCAAGCTCTTGCTACCTCTTTGTTTTAGCCTTTCTTCTGTCATAATTTCAAAAAACTATATAAATATATTAATTGACATATAATTATAGTGTAAAGTAATAGCAAGTCTCATAACTACTGAGTAATAAAGATCCAATCTTAATGTCAGATGAGTCAAAGAAATCGAACCAAAAATCTTAGTAATATAACAGTCCGGTTGTGACTAGAATTAATTAGGCTGTCAGAGATGATCACAGGATGTCCTTTCTAATTCTTAAGTTTTTTGTTCTTTCTTCTGCTGCTGAGTTTTTAAGAGAAAGTCCAGAGTTTGACAAAGCAATTATTATATCCTAGCCTTAGAAATGGTCGTGAATTAGACACTGCTGCTACCATAACTTTTATTCAAAGGTATGAAGGCAAAGAGCAGCATGTGGGGCACAGGCAATGTGGTTACGTGAATATTGTACTGGGACTAGGATTCAAGAAGATCTATGTTCTAATGTGGCTTCTGAGTCTAACCAGATAACCCAGTATGGCCAAGCCATGAAACCTGAATCTCAGACAACTCCATCATTATCGGAAGATGTAGTCTCAACCAATGTGGTAGATTTTCTAATGCTTCTATTTTCCTGCATTCTTATGTGAACTCTATTCATCCACATTCTTTGGAAGAGAATTGCTTCTCAGCATGAAAACTTAATTATTTAATTTCTCCCAATTCTTAACATTTATAAATACTGTACAGATTCTGATATAAGATAAACTAGGTTCATCTTGAAAGAGAAAATTTTTTTAACCATCTCATTGTTCTGCATCTTGTTTCTGCCCATTTATTTTATAACCTTCTGTATCTCAGAGCTATTTAATTGTTTGAGCTGCACTGGAGCTCATAATGGGCAACCCCTCCTTGCTCTTTTTTCCTCCAGAGAAGCCTGGGGATGTGTTCATTAATTTCAAAATCCGGCTGCACATTGCCTACAGAGAACTCTGACCCAGATTGTAAAACCTGCTCAGAGTCAAACAAATCTTTATATTTAAAATTTGGAGGACAGGGTTCAAAGAGGAATAAGAACGTAACTTCACCCAATAAAAGGTGTTTATATCTGGTGATTAAACTTTGTATAGCATAAATAACAATAAGCTATGTTACTCACTGAACTAATATATGTGTGTGAGTATGTATAGACACATTTATGCAAGTATTTATATACAGAAAGGGGTAAGAGACAGGGATAAGGAATAAAAGGAAAGGAAGAGGAAAGAAGGAGTTTAATCCTTTTTCAGTCCTTTTCGATTCTTCATGACCCCATTTGGGATTTTCTTGGTAGAAATATCAAAATGGTTTGCCATTTCCTTTTTCAGTTCATTTTACAGATGAGGACACTAAAGTAAAAAGGGTTAAGGGCTTCACCCAGGATCACACAACTAACAAATATCTGAAGCCAAATTTAAACTCAGGCCCAGCACTCTAAAGTTCTATTGTGTCACTTAGCTCCATGCATGTATGTGTACATATACATGCATGTGTATATGTATTGTGTGTATGTACATATGCTATATAAGATAGAAACAGATGGAATCAAGTATACATTTTTTTTTTTGCTCAGGCAATCAAGGTTAAGTGACTTGCCCAGGGTCACAAAGCTAGGAAGTATTAAGTGTCTGAGGCCAGATTTGAACTCAGGCCCTCCTGACTTCAGGGCCGATGCTCTAACCACTGTGCCACCTAGCTGCTCCTCAAGTATACATTTAACATACTTTGTTAAGAGCCCATGGGAAGGAGAAAGTAGAAGGTAATAGCCAGGGCTTTTTAGTTTTTAATTAAAATTTTTTTTCCTAAAGCTTTTTATTTTCAAAATATAGCACAAATCATTTAACAACATTGACCCTTGCATAGCCTTGTGCTTCAGATTTTCTCTTCTTTCCCCACACCTCCTTCCCTAGATGTCAAGTAATCCAATATATATTAAACTTTTAAAAATATGTTAAATTTAATATATATATATATAAACATATTTATACAATTCTCTTCTTGCACAAGAGAAATCAGATCAAAAAGAGAAAGTAAATGAGTAAGAAAACAAAATGTAAACAAAGAACAAAAAGAGTAAAGATGCTATGTTGTGATCCACATTCAGTTCTCACAGTCCTCTCTCTGGGTGTAGATGGTTCTCTTCATCACAAGGTCATTGGAACTGGAATCAATCATCTCATTGTTGGAAAGAGCCACATCCATAATAATTGATCGTCAGATAATCTTGTTGTCATGTGTAATGATCTGGTCCTGCTCATTTCACTCAGCATCAGTTCATGTAAGTCTCTCCAGGCCTCTCAAAATCATCCTGTTGGTCATTTCTTACAAAACAATAGTATTCCATAACATTCATACATCATAACTTATTCAACCGTTCTTCAATCGATGGACATCCACTCAGTTTCCAGTTTCTGGCCACTACAGAGAGGACTGCCACAAACATTTTTGCACATATGAGTCCCTTTTCCTTCTTTAAGATCTCTTTGGGTAACAGACCTAGTAGAAACACTTCTGGGTCAAAGGGTTTGAACAGTTTGATAATTTTTTTGAACATAGTTCCAAATCATTCTCCAGAATGGCTAGATCCATTCATAGTTCCACCAACAATGTATCAATATCCTAGTTTTCCCACTTCCCCTCCAACATTCCTCCTTATCTTTTCTTGTCATCTTAGCCAATCTGAGAGGTGTGTCTCAAAATTGTCTTAATTTGCGTTTCTCTGATAAATAGAGTACCTTTTCATAAGATTAGAAATAGTTTTAATTTCTTCATCTGAAGTCTCTTCATATCCTGTGACCATTTATAAATTGGAAAATGGCTTGCATTCTTATAAATTTTGATTAATTCTCTATATGTTTTAGAAATGAGGCTATCAGGATCCTTAAATGTAAAAAATGATTTCCGAATCTATTGCTTCCCTTATCATCTTGTCTGCATTAATTTTGTTTGTACAAAAACTTTTTAACTTTATATAATCAAAATTATCTGGTGTTCAATTATGAGTTCCAATTATTTTTTTTCTTCATAGATCTGAGAGATAAACTCTTCTATATTCCTCTAAGTTGCTTATAATATCACTCTTTATGTCTGAATTATGAACCCATTTAGATCTTATCTTGGTATGTAGTGTTAGGTATGGGTTGAGCCCTAATTTCTTTCATATTAGTTTCCAATTTTCCCAGCAGCTTCTGTCAAATAGTGAGTTCTTATCCCCAAAGCTGGGGTCTTTGGTTTGTTAAACACTAGAATGCTATAGTTATATTTTGTCCTGTGAACCTAACCAATTCCACTGTTAAAGTAGTCTATTTTTTAGCCATTATCAAATAGTTTTGATGACTGCTGCTTTATAATATAGTTTTAGGTCTGGCACAGCTAGACCCACCTTTATTAGCATTTTTTTTTTCATTACTTCCCTTGAAATTCTTGACCTTTTATTCTTCCAGATGAACTTTGTTACTATTTTTTCCAGATCTATAAAATAATTTCTTGGGAGTTTGATTGGTATGGCACGTAGATTAACATAGGTAGTATTGTCATTTTTATTATATTCACTCAGCCTATCCATGAACACTTGATATTTTCCCAACTGATTAGGTCTGACTTTATTTGTGTGAAAAGTGTTTTGTAGTTGTGTTCGTATAGTTCCTAACTTTCACTTGGCAGATAGATTCCCAAATATTTTATACTATCAACAGTTATTTTGAATAGAATTTATTTTTGTATTTCTTGCTCCTGGACTTTGTTAGTAATATTTTGTATCCCGAATTTGCTAAACTTGTGAATTGTTTTTAGTAGTTTTTTAGTTGATTCTCTGGGGTTCTCTATGTATACCATCATATCATCTGCAAAGAGTGATAATTTGGTTTCCTCATGACCTACTCTAATCCCTTTAATCTTTTTTTCTTCTCTTATTGCCAAATCTAGCATTTCTAATACAATTGGTAATGGTTCCACTTTATACCCATTATATATGATGCTTGCTGATGATTTTAAATAGATGTTACTGATCATTTTAAAGAAAAGTCCATTTATTCCTATACTCTCTAGTGTTTTTAATAGAAATGGGCGTTGGATTTTATCAAATGCTTTTTCTGCATCTATTGAGATATAGTTGATTATGCTAATAGCTTTCCTAATATTGAACCAGTTCTGCATTCCTGGTATAAATCCTACTTGGTCATAGTGTATTATCCTGGGGATGACTCCCTTTTACCTCATTGCTAATATTTTATTTAAGATTATTCAGCAAGGGATTTTTAGATGAAGATAATGAGAGAATAATGAGCTAAATGGCTTTAATTTTTTTCAGTAAAAAATTAAAATTTTCCAAAAAAATAAAAAATTTCAGTAAAAAAAAAATAAGTAAAAAAGAGAGACAAGGTCCTCAGTTGAGGAAGTATGGGGAAATATGGGGAACTTCAGGATGAAAAGAAAAATTTGGGAACCTCTATGGGAGGTAAGATAGAGAAACCTTTAAGGAAGAACACAAAGACTGCTTGCATTCAGCTAAGGTACAGTTGAGGGCATAAATCGAAGACCTTTACAACTGTTAAAATGTTTGAATTACAACAAAATGTCTAAAATATTGTTAAAAAATTGATTGTTGTATTGCAATTAGATCTAGAAATAGGAGTTGGGAGAAGAAAATGTAAGAGAAAGTTAGACAATAGAAATGTCATAAAAATAATAAGGCCAGAATTTAATTAGTAGCTCAAATCAGTGATACATCCTTCATCAAAAAACTTGGAAGTAATATTTCTATATCATAAATAATCATTTTAATACTAAAATATATGATATTCTTATCCATTGAAAAATTCTAAAATATATTCATTTAGAATCACACATCTGAATTTCTGCCAGGTTGTCTGAATCACTAACTGAGGTCTTCTCAAAACAGTGTCGCAGAGAAATAGCTACAACCATTTGGGTTTTGTATTTCATAAGAATTTTGTATTTTCTGGTATTCTTTTCTACAAAAATTGAAGGTATCACTGAGTCAGAATGGCAAGGGAAAAGGAGAAAAATGGAAAATCACCTAGAAAAAAGAGATTCCATAAATGAGATTCCCAGAAATAATTTCCAAAATAACAAAAAGCCTTGTTCCTTCCATAGAAAGGCAACAGCAACTGACCATCCTGGTCCTAATGGGATTAAAAACTGCTCTGCTACCAGAACTGACACCAGCATGGGAAAGCCATATCTTTGTTAAGAATGCCAAGGTCTTGCTGGAGGTAGCCTTCCTTCCTGTGGCCACCTGAAATAGAGCAACATATACCGGAGTCTCCATACTGTGTGGGTGGAGCTAGTTCTTTTCATTAAAAGGTATTGAAAACATCCTTGAGATTTATTTGACACAGACAATCAAAGGCTTTGCTTCCTGATGATCACTTGAATACAAAAAAAGCCACAAAAAGCATCAGCTCCAGCTGTAAATGACTGGTAAACTTCCATGGGTAATTGAAACTGTGTAATCCCTGCTACCTAGCTATCCTTATTGAAAAATCTCCCTTCATAGACTAGCTGATCAATGGAATAGGTTAGGTTCAAAGGAAAAAGCAGACAATAACTTCAATAATCTAGTGTTTGACAAACCCAAAGACCTCAGCTTTTGGGATAAGAACTCACTGTTTGACAAAAATTTCTGGGAAAATTGGAAATTAATATGCCAGAAACTAGGCATTGACCCACACTTAACACCATACCCTAAGCTCAGGTCAAAATAGGTTCATAACCTAGGCATAACGAATGAGATTATAAAAAAATTAGAGGAACATAGGATAGTTTACCTCTCAGACCTATGGAAGAGGAATGAATTTATGTCCAAAGAAGAACTAGAAATCATTATTGATCACAAAATAGAAAACTTTGATTATATCAAATTTAAAAGGTTTTGTACAAACAAAACTAATGCAAATAAAATCAGAAGAGAAACAATAAACTGGGAAAACATTGTTACAGACAAAGGTTCCAATAAAGGCCTCATTTCCAAAATATATAGAGAATTGACTCTAATTTATAAGAAATCAAGCCATTCTCCAATTGATAAATGGTCAAAAGATATGAAAAATTCTCAGATGAAGAAATTGAAACTATTTCTAACCACATGAAAAGATGCTCCAAATCATTAATAATCAGAGAAATGCAAATTAAGACAAATCTAAGATACAACTATACACCTGTCAGATTGGCTAGAATGACAGGGAAAGATAATGCACAATGTTGGAGAGGATGTGGGAAAACTGGGACACTGATCCATTGTTGATGGAGTTGTGAATACATCCAGCCATTCTGGAGAGCAATTTGGAACTATGCTCAAAAAGTTATCAAACTGTGCATACCCTTTGACCCAGCAGTGTTACTACTGGGCTTATATCCCAAAGAGATCTTAAAGAAGGGAAAGGGACCTGTATGTGCAAGAATGTTTGTGGCAGCCCTCTTTGTAGTGGCCAGAAACTGGAAACTGAGTGGATGCCCATCAATGGGAGAATGGCTGAATAAATTATGGTATATGAATATTATGGAATATTATTGTTCTGTAAGAAATGACCAGCAGGATGATTTCAGAAAGGCCTGGAGAGACTTACATGAACTGATGCTGAGTGAAATGAGCAGGACCAGGAGATTGTTGTATACTTCAATAACAATACTGTATGATGATCAATTTTGATGGATATGGTCATTTTCAACAAAGATGAACCAAATCAGTTCCAATAGAGCAGTAATGAACTGAACCAGCTATGCTCAGCGAAAGAACTCTGGGAGATGACTATGAACCACTACATAGAATTCCCAATCCTTCTATTTTATCTGCCTGCATTTTTTATTTCCTTCACAGGTTAATTTTACACTATTTCAAAGTCCGATTCTTTTTGTACAGCAAAACAACTGTTTGGACATGTATACATATATTGTATTTAACTTATACTTTAACATATGTAACATGTATTGGTCAATCTGCCATCTTGGGGGGGGGGCGAGAAGGAGGGGAAAAATTGGAAGAAAAGGTTTGGTAATTGTCAATGCTGTAAAATTACCCATGCATATATCTGGTAAATAAAAACTATAATTAAATTTAAAAAGAAAAAGAAAAAGAAAAATCTCCCTTCATATACAACTTTTTAGTTAACTTATTACATGGATTCTGAATATCTCAGTGCTTTCCCATTTTGAACCTACACTATTTCAGGACTAGACTGATCAAGACTACCCTGTAACATGTTCCCACAACTGAATTCACCACAGACACAAGAATTCCTAGTTATAGACTTCTCTTCACTATAATCATATACGACCAAGTTAAGACCTAAGTTAATCCTTATGGAGCCTACATGATACATGGCCCACCTAATCAAACAGGAATTTAACTTGAAGGTTACATTCTGTTTTGAGGGTCCTAGTAGAAGATGGTGTTGACAACTTGGAGAAATTCCAAAAAAAAAGAAAAAAAGAAATAACAATGAATAATGGAAGTATAATGTGATTGACTAATGAGGAAAGATTAAATGGCAAAAGAACATCTTCTCTGAATAATCACAGCTGGTCTAAGCAGCAACCTAGGGAGATAAGATCACAGTTGAAAACTAGAGATCCATCAACATCAAAAAGTGGGAGGAGATTTTCTGTACGCAGAGTCCAAAAAAAAAAAAAAAAATTCAACAATATTGAAAGATCAATGATATGCAAACAAAATTTAGGCTAAGCATCTAGAGGGAATTATATGATGCTGTGCTTTGTAGTAAAATGCCCTGATAAACCAGAATGTAAACTATTGAATCATCTAAAAAAAATTTTAACCTAACATTTAAGGTTCTCGTATAGCACTCAGTACTCTTTTTATCTACTTTGGCTCTATTTTTATGTTGTAGATACTTTCATTTTAAATTTGCTCTCCATGTTAAATGAAAAATCCTATGAATGTTCTTACTAAGATTTCTCTTCTCTGAGCTAAACATTTCTACTGGCTTCAACCAATCTTCATACGGCATAAACTTGAATTCCTGTCACTATTCTGGTTCCCCTTTTTTGGATGTTATGCAGCTTGTCAAAAAACACCCTTCCTAAAACATGTAATAGAACCACAGCAGAGCAAGTAAAATGATTACCCTTCTTTACTCCCTTTCCCTCATTTTGGATCCTAGGTTCATCTTTATGCACTCTAAAATCACATCAACTTTTGTTGACTCCTATCATATCATCCTGTTGACTCTTATTGGCTTGCAAATACCGAAAATCCCTAACTTTTTTTTTTCAGATCAACTGCTATCTAGCTACATCTCCTCCACAGTGTACTAGAGTAAAAATTCCTTGAAGGCAGAGTCGGTATAATTTGTGTCTTTGTACCTGGCACATAGAAGATGCTTTAAAATGCATGTTGATTTAATGTTGGTAAAGCTAATTTTTTGGTGTGTGTCCTAAGAATAAGACTGAAACAAATGAAAAATCCAAAAGGCAGAATTTCTGGGTGATCAATTTTTTACAATGAAATCTTAAACTATTTGGAATTGGCTGTCAATATGGTGATAATTGAGAATATGGAAGAGATTTGGGATAGCAGTGTTGAGGAAAGCTCATAGGAAGGAGGAAGGGCTCCACATTTGAGTACTGGAAAAGCACATTGCCAAGAGACATATAAACATCAAAAGAAGAGCTATTATGTACCCAGAGTTAAAACATTAGCTTGTTATGTGATCACAGCCAACAAATTAAGCCTTTTGTGATTTAAAAAAACAGACTGGTGAAAAGGAATTTGGAATCAAGAGGATTTAAGGTTCAATTTGGAACCATACTGGCTCTACATGTATACAACACCACACAGACCACTGATTAGTTCAACCTGCACCTGCCCAAGAATTCCCATTACCTCATACAAAAAGTGGTAATTCAGCTTTTGCTTGAAGACTTCTATTCTCTCCTGAGACAAAATTTTCTCCTTTTGCTTGGCTTTAATTATTAGAAAAGGTTTCCTTACACTGAATGAAATCAGTATCTGAAATTTCACATCATTAGTCATAATTCTCATTTTCTGGAGCTAAATAGAAATTCTTACTCCATATGCTTACCCTTCAAATATTTTAAAATACTTATCATGTCTCTCACAAGTCTCTTTTCCAGGCCAAACATCTCCAATGTGCCTTTAAACAATTTTCATATTATGTGATCTCAAGATGCTTTACCATTCTGCTTATTCTCATCTTTTCCCTCTTTAGGTTGTCAATAACTTAAAAAAAATCTTAAATAGCACCCAGAACTGAAGTTAATACCCCTACATATATACTGATCAGAAATGATTCTTGTCTTCTCCACACCATACATCCCCAAGTCTTTCAATCAGAGTATGAGAGTCATTTGAAAAACTTTAATACTCTATGATCTTAAGACCTTTCACCATTCTGATTGCCCTTCTTTACATTCTCTTTAGCTTATTGAAGTCCTTTTAAAACATGATGCCAAGAACTGAATATAATCCAGATATATTTGATCAAAGCAGACTGCAGCCAGATTATCACTTCACTGATTTTAGATAATATGCCAACAAGCATTTTTATTTGTTTGTTTTGCTGGGACAATTGGGGTTAAGTGACTTGCCCAGGGTCACACAGCCAGGAAGTGTTAAGTGTCTGAGGCCAGATTTGAACTCAGATCAGGGCTGGTGCTCTGTCTGCACCACCTAGCTGCCCCACCAACAAGCATTTATTAAAACCTAGTATTTCTGACAGAACCAGAAGATCGCTGTACACTTCAATCCTGTATGAAGATGTATTCTGATGGAAGTGGAAATCTTCAACATAAAGAAGATCCAACTCACTTCCAGTTGATCAATGATGGACAGAAATAAATACACCCAGAGAAGGAACACTGGGAAGTGAATATAAATTGTCAGCACTACTGTCTATCTACCCAGGTTACTTATACCTTTGGAATCTAATACTTAATGTGCAACAAGAAAATGGTATTTACACACATATATTGTATCTAGGTTATATTGTAACACATGTAAAATGTATGGGATTGCCTGTCATGGGGGGAGGGAGTGGAAGGAGGGGGGGATAATTTGGAAAAATGAATACAAGGGATATTATTAAAAAAATTAAATTAAATTAAATTTAAAAAAACAACAACCTAGTATTTCAAGTTGGGGGTAGTAGGTTGGCTCAGCGGATAACGCATCAGATCCACAAGACATAAGTTTAAATTTGGCTTCAGACTAACTAGTAGTGCAATTCAGGATAAGACTTTGCCTTAATATACAGTTTCCCTTAATACACAGGAGAAATAAATGGCAAAGCATGCCAATATGTTTGTTAAGAAAAAAATCTCATGGGGTCCTTGGGCTCAGGAAAAGTTGGACACAACTAAACAATAAATCCCAAGTAACAGATGTTTTATAAAGTCATAAGTATTCTAAAAAGAGGGGGAAAATGGAATACAAGTAAGAAGTCTATGGTGGAGATGTAGATTTGAAAGTGAGTTGCAGAGGCAAGAGTTGAGACAATGGAGAACTAATGAGCTCGCCAAGGAAATATGTTGAGTACAGAACAACAGGATAAAATAGAGTCAAAGACACAATGTTAAGGGCATCTCCAATAAGAGGACTGGAAAAATAATATGTACCAAAAGAGGCAGGAAAAAGACATATAGGCAATCAAGAGGAAAACCAGAAAGGACAGCATCATTGAAATAAAGGGAGAAGAGTTTCATGAAGCAAGTGGCCAACAGAGCCAGGTGCAATAAAATTTTGGGTTTTTTTTATTTGTTTCTTTTAATGAAGATAGAGAAAAACCCGTTAGATTAGGCAAGAAGAATATTATTGGTCATGTTTAAAAGTAGTTTTGATAGGAATGGAAAACAGATTACAGGAGCATTAAGAAAGGAATGGATGAAAAGGAAATGGCAAAGCACATATTTTCAACAAATTTGACTGAAAAGGGAAGGAGAAAAGAGGGAACACAATAGCCAAAAGGAGAAATGGGCACAATAAGGAGGTTTTTATTGTTTTAGTTTTTGGTAAAGATGAGAAAACAAGATCATTGAAACAGAAGGACAGACATAACCTGGTTTCTCTGATTCTTCCAAATGCATTGACTTCTTTTGACAGCAATATTATTTCTTTGAATGTTCATCATATGATTGCACAGATGAGTAACTTGAGAACATTTTCTTGGAAGCTGGGAATCTGTTTAAAGAAATTCCCTATACTCCAATTCTTCTTTGCCGTCTGTCCATGTAAAGTGTGGCAGATATTCCTAACATTCAGTTTCATTTTCACAGAAAATATTGTCGGCCCCAACAATTTGAATGAAGACTAGAGAAGTTATGAGTAATTATCATTTAGGCTTCCTCAGTCTCTCCCTGTTACTTTTTACTATCTAGTTATTAGTTTGCAAGTGGGCCTTTCCGAAGTGTGAAAAGAAAAAGGCCATAAATTCAACTCTGCCACCAGAGCAGTGGAATGTTCATCACTCTGGGAGAAAAAATTGATTTAATTTCTCAAAATTGCAATGTCAAGAATATATAATTAATGTTATTAAGGAGCTGAATCCTTCTCTCTGTTTTTTGACCTTTCATTGTTTATTCATTTCTTTCCCATCAGATAAAGATTAAAGATAAAATTCAAGTTAGACCACTGAATTCAATTCAAACAAACATCGATAAAGCACCTAAAATGTTCTAGGCCATAAAAGGAAATCAAATATGAGACAGATAGATGAATAATTATAATATATATTATACAGTGTATATTATAGCTGTGTATTCATAAATAATTTTTATTTTTAAACAAAGGAGAGTTTAGGACAGAATATGGACCCATTGAAAATGCTAATAAAAGAAAGGACAGATCATATCCAGACAAGGGGATAAAAGATACTTTGTGAACCTGACTTTATCATGGGAGGAAGTCATTAAAAAGGTTTTTTTTTTGTTTTTTGTTTTTTGTTTTTTTGTGGGAATGAAGAAAATAAGATAATTGGATTTTCAAAATAGGATTCAGGAAGGTTTTTATATTATATACAAATGTCATTAATCCATCATATGTAATTTTTTTTTCAAATTAAAGAATGTGAGTCTCCATCTCATTTTAGCCTCCTCGGTAGCTGGGATTAAAGGTGTAGACTACTATGCCTGGTATATCTATATCTTTACTGCCAAGGATAATCTAGCTTGAACTCTTATTACCTTATTAGGGAAAAACTAGCTAAGCCTATACAGCCAGGACTTTCTAGTATTAGTAAATGTTACTCTGTATACCACAGAAAGATTAAAGACTGATAAATAGTGGGTGCTTAATAAATGCTTGCTTATCAAGACATACACGTTATTATTTACCATGAGAACTCCTAAAGCTTATCTATTTTCTTCCATAAAGTAGAGAAGGTTTATATTTTCCTTCCACATTTCTAAAAATAGGAACAATAACAAACTTTGCTGAGAAAGAAATCAAGAAATGAATTCACTATGTCTCATTTAGAAACAGTCCAGAGGCCTGAGCTAAACTCCAGACCTTTTAAGGTTTAGTCTGATTTCCTTGAACAGTGCAAGCTTCTGGGTCAAAAGAAAAAAAATAACTTTCTAAAAAAATAATAAAATTTTGTCACATTTCTTACCAAAGAATACTTAGGCAACAAGAAACTAAAGTATTTGTATATTTCCAATTTCTAAAATGAAGGTTGTAAGGAGAAATGGAGAAAAAAGCTTCACAAAAATATATTTGAGTCATCTAATCTTTTAAAAAAATTATCCTCTTTGAAATTGTCTTTTTTTAAATTGGCTCCATAATATCCATGCTCTCAGGTGTTTGTACAATGTTAGTTATGTGGAACCATAACATTTATTATAAAGTTTAAATTTTATCAACATCTTTGTTTTGGAAAGAAAAGGCAAACCTTAAAATTTTTAACAAGAAAAAAAATTAACTGGGAAGATCAAGAAAGCAGACCAAGAATATTACACTGGCCCCTGGAGCACTAAGGACAAGTTACCACTAAATGACCACAAAGTAAAAAGGACAATAAGTAAGCCATTGGACCACTCAGCAAAAGAAGCATCTTAGTTTTTGTCTAAAAAAGTCTGAAAAAGTCAGAAGAACTAAATTCAAATTTTCTATTTGCCACTGGCCATTTGAATAATTTTGAAAGAACTACCCAAATCCCTTTGAGCTTCAGTTTCTTCATCTGTAACATAAGGAGGGTGGAGGAAATATTCTGTAAGGTCCCTTTCAATTCTAAATACTATGATCCTATTAAAAAAAAAAAAAAAGCAAAACAGCATGGCTCTACATTAAAAACAATAATCTGATCTTTAAGATTATGTGAGATAAATTCAGTGCCCTAAAATTAGAGTGAACCTTATTGTCATCACACACCTCCAGAGGTGTGCTGGAGGTAGCTGGTACTAACTGGTGAAAGCTGGTTGTTAAATTTTCAATGTGAATTGTTAGGAAAAATGTTAGGAAAAGCTACAAGTCAGAGATAAATTATTGTCTTGCTGATTGCCTAGAACTTTCTAATAAGTAGTTTAAATTTAAAAGTATGTCATGGATACACTATTCCCTCCCCCACACTGAGAGTCAGTTGTTAAACATTTAGCAGCACATCCTCACAGAGGCATCAGAATTTCTTCAGTTCCCTAAGTCCCACGTAGGACTTAGAATTCCTGGAACATGTTGTAGAAAGAAGGTATTAAAAATTCTGAGAACACTAAATATGTATATGTTTAAATATGCATTACAACTAGAGACAAAATGTTGGCTAATGTTCTAAGTGGGAGAGAACATTCATAAATTATCTTTGTATTTATACTTCAGTTTGAAGAGTTAAGTGTTAATGTAAGCCATGTTTTCTATCTTGAAAAGAAGCATTTCACATAGCCAGATTAAAACTGCTGGCTATATGAATTTGACTCCATGGTGTCACTTGGAAGGCATTGGAAACTGAAACCCATGTGTGAAGTAGAGATGCAATTTAATTTTTAAATGAATAGTAGAAGCTTGGAGGGAGGGAAAGTGTAAGCTGAGGAAAAGGCCTCTATTTGCTCATTATTACTATTTCAGACATTGAGGTTATTATGTTGTAAATTTAGGATTGGAATAATAATTTCTTATAATAACTTACCTGTTCAATGACATAGCAATAAAAAAATCTATCAATAAACACTTTTAATAAGTGCCAAGTACTATGCTAAATGCTAAAGATACATAAAAAGGTAAAAGATGGTTCCTATCCTTCCAAGGAACTTACATTATGGTGGTTGAGGGGGAGAAGGAAAGACAACATGAAACATATATACACAAACAAGCTTTTGTATAGGATAAAAATGAAATATTTAAAAATTGTTTTTAAATTTTATTTATGTTACATATAAATAAAATTAAGAATATAATTTTTAAAATAAATAATAATTTTTAAAAATATATATTTTAAAATAAAAAAAATAATTAAACAATAAAAATTTAATTAATTAATTAATTTGAAAAAAACAAATAGGGGTTAGGAAAGGTATTCTATAGAAGGAAGGATTTTAATTTAGAGCTTAAAGGAGGCCAGGGAGTTATCTTTTGTTCCTCATTTTTGAAGAGAACTAATGAATGACATTATGAAATAATAGGTATTGCTTTGACTTATTTTATGAATTGAAGTGGAGTTATATCCAAGAAGGTCAATAATCAG
The DNA here is from genome assembly GCF_048593235.1 of Sminthopsis crassicaudata. NCBI lineage: Eukaryota > Metazoa > Chordata > Mammalia > Dasyuromorphia > Dasyuridae > Sminthopsis > Sminthopsis crassicaudata. The sequence goes on from NC_133618.1 coordinate 278,570,983, forward strand.
AGCAGAGAGGAATAATGTTCTAGGTATAGGAGATAGCCAGAGAAAATGCTTGGGGCACAGAAATGGAGCTTCTTGGTGGTAGGAAAGCCCTTATTAGGGAATAAGGTGTAACAAGATTGTAAAAGCCCAAGGAACTAGGTTATGAAGTTCTCTGAGTGGCAAATAAAGTATTTTGTATTTTCGCTTGAAAGCAAAAGGAAACTACTGGAATTCATTGAGTAAAGAAAGGACTGACATCATCAGATCTGTGCTTCAGAAAAAAATCAATTTAGTGGTTGAATGGAGAATGGACTAGAGTGGGGAAAGGCTTGAGACAGGCAGATCCGCCCGTGACTAGAATTTAAGAACATGAGACCTTAGAGCCAGAGGAGACTTTATGGTCTATCAAGCTCAGACTTCTCATTTTATAGATAAGGATTGTGAAAAGTGCAATAGAGAATTGTGATAAGCTAGAATTGTTCTAGAATTGTGAAAAGTGCAATTGAGAATTGTGATAAGCTAGAATTGTTCTAGGAGTGTGAAAAGTGCAACAGAAAATTGTAAGAAACTAGAATTGGTCTAGAACTGTGATAAATGTAACTAGAATTGTGACAACCTACCTCACTGATATTTGTTAATTAGAATTGTGATGTTTTACCTTTTTGACTTCCCACCTCAGTGTTGACATCCTATCTCATTGGCTTATTACCTCAAGTATGACTGATGAATGGGTTGAACACTTGGGCCACTGTTGAGCCTGGTTCTTATTATCATACTTCTGTTTACTGATCTGCTGCTTTGTACCTCCTTGGGCATAACACTCTGTCATCTCATGGATCAAGTGAACTATAGCTGGTGCTAAAAGTTTAGCTTGGTGAGATGTGCAGTTCCCGCAAAACAAGAGAAAGGGAATTGTAAGGGGCCTTTAAATGGGCTGCACCACAGCGCATCGGGAGATTGAGGCCCGGAAGTAATTCTGTGGATATTAGGACTGCCCTTGGGCGGGATCCTGGCCATATTGAGATAGCTTCGTAATGGGTGACTCTCTCGCTGATTGGCTGTGCGTGTGACCTCACAGGCCCTATGTAAGCCCACTGCAGGCAGCAATCGCCTCTCTTTAATCTGGCGTTCTTCACCCTGGCTCCCTAGCCTGGGTGGCCAAGCCAAGATGGGTAGCCAAAAGAGGTAAGGGTTTTGGTAGTGAACACATGGGTCTTCTGACCAGGTGTTCACTCGGGAACCAACAAGTCAGGGCATCAGTTAGGGCATTATGTGAGTAGGTATAATAAAGGCTTTTAAGATTACACGTGGCTGTTTTTGAGTGCGCTACCGGTTATTAAGCTATAGCTTCAAGAGATTGTGGTCAGAGACCTTTGAAGGCCTCAGAGGAGGCGAGCCGGGTAGAGCTCACACTGCAGAGGACAGTGGTCAAAGGTACTCTGGTGGGTCTAGGACAGTCTAGTAATTGTAACTGCCAGGAGAGCACGTTACATACACTGGATAAAGGGAACTTGTTATATAGAAGAGAAGAGGGTAAAGCAACAATCCAATTAATCTATCATATAATACAAAGCTCCAGAGGGAAGTCTTATAATACATTTACATTACTGATGTATAATCTTTGCTGCCATACTATGTTATCTATAGCTAAAAATAATAATAATAAAGACTACCACAGAAAATAAGAATATTTTAATTTTGTGATATCTAGAGAGTTGGTAGGTGTTACATATTTCAGAGATTGCTTCTTACTAAAATTTTATCATAAAAACAAGCATTTATTTCTTTAAATTTCTTTAAATAAAGCTATCATTTTTTTATTATTCATTTTTCCAAATTATCCCCTCCCTCCCTCCATTCCCTCCCCCCGATGACAGGTAATCCCATACATTTTACATGTGTTACAATATAACCTAGATACAATATATGTGTGTAAATACCATTTTCTTGTTGCACATTAATTATTAGTAAAGCTATCATTTTTAAGCTGCAAAAAAGGGACCTTCTTGCTGATAATGTGACAAGCATTTATTAAGATCTTATTATATACCAATAAACGCATAATAATAGGTAAAAAAGAAAAAACTAAGAATGTTAATTTAAGGATCGTAGCCTTCATGGATGATTACTGATATATATCTACAAAGATGACAAAAAACTATAAGAGGAACAATTGGTCAATCTAAGTCCTATCACCTCAATTCCTTAAAGCCAAGTGACTTTGCCACTAATTCTAAGAAACTTATAAAGTGGTTTTATCAGTCTAGTCATATCTCAAGCGACCCCTGAATACTTTGCCCAAAAGCTTAGTGGGAGATAATTTCCCAGTGATTCTTTGAATTCTGGATCAAATAGGTAAAACAACATTCTAAAGATGACCGAGGTTTAGGACAGACAACCTCAGCCTTCTACAGAATAGAGAGTCTTCTCTTTCAAGCCTCTTTTATTTCAGTATATAAATGAGGAGTTTTTCATACTGGCCTTCAGGAATTGCTTCTCAATTGGACCAAAGTCAGACTTAGGTGAAACTGTGAAATTTATTTTTAGCCATTTCTTCCTCTCAGGATTTTATTTTCCTTCCCTTCTGAGCTTCTAAATGGGCTTAGAGGCAGCTAAATTGTGCAGTGGACAGAACTCTAGGCTTGGTGTCAAAAAAAACTTTTACTAATTATGTGACAACAAGCCACAACTTCTGTTTGCTGTCTTTTCCTCAAAATGCAGATAACACCTACATCACATAGTAGTTGAGAAACTCAAATAAGAAAATAATTTAAAAGTATTTAGGCAGTGCCAGTCAAATGGTAGGTGCTACATAAATATTTATTCCCTTCCTCCTCTTTCCCTCAGGGGTCTTAAGCTATGGCTTCCTTCTAAAAAGAGACCCAATTGTAGCATTTCAAATGACAGAAGGAAAGATTTAAGGTATAGTTATAATTCCAGTCCTCAAATATTTATAGGGTTATTATGTGGAAGAGGGATTAGGTTTGTTTTGTTTGGAATCAGACTGAAGAACTAAGAAGGTAAAGGCAGACAGATTTTTGTTTAACATAAGGAAAATTTACCCACAACTCAAGTGGTCCAAAAATGAAATTGGCAGCCTCATCACGTAGTGAGTTCCCTATTACTAAATATACTAAAATTGAGGTTGGATAGATACTTTTCTGGGATATTTATAAATAAGCTTGATTATTGAATAAATGATTATAATGTCTCTTTCATAATTCAAAGGGAGATAATTCAAGAAATATTTCCTTTTAAGGACCCAATTTTGTTCTATTCTTCTTTCTGCCTTTACTTTTCTGTCCTTTAAAATTGTGGAAGGGGGAAGAATGTTTTCCATTATAAACAAAATGCTGTACCTAATCTAGTTACTATAGCTCCATAGACCTATAGCATGGCTCCTACTCTTTACTGAACTGGAGAAAAGAAATCTTCATTTATGTTATCAAAGGCATGGAGAGTGACCTGATCTGCATTTTAGCCATTCTCAAGTTATTTTTTAAAAAAATTCTAGAAACTACAAGGCTAAATAATGAAAAAAGAACAATGATGATTTATATAGCACTCTAAGAATTTCAAAGTACTTTATAAATATTAACTCATTTTATTCTCTCAATAATTCTAGGAAATAGGTATTATTATCACAATTTAACATATGAGGAAACTGAGGCAGATAAATCTTAAATTGGTTAGTATGAAAGCACTTTACTTTGAACCATAAAATCTTAGAGTAAAAAAAAAAAAATGTTAAATAAGAATTCCTTTGGAGAAGCTAGGTGGTACAGTGGTTAGAGCACCAGCCCTGAAGTCAGGAGGACCTGAGTTCAAATGTGACCTCAGACATTTAACACTTCCTAGCTGTGTTTTATTCCTGAATAGGTAGCTCCATGTACACACACACACACACACACACACACACACACACACACATATATATATATATATATATATGTATATATGTAAAATATATATTATATACACACACATATATATATGTGTATATGTATGGATATTTAGGAAACATTTAATCTTATCTTCATTAGGCTGATTTAAGGACAAAAGTAACATCAGAACTAATTATTTTTACTAGTTGAACTTCCATTTTTCTCCCCTTACAATTTTTCTTATTATGATTTACAGGACAGGGCTTGGTAGATCATGTTTATAATCTCTGCAATTAGAGGAAGCTGAAGCTGGTGGATCACTTGAGTTTGGAAGTTCTGAGATGAAGTAAGATTAAAAATTAATATAGTGGCCAAATTAATTCTTGGTTCAATCCCTAAATACACAGTACTTGGAGTATGATAGACATTTAATGAAAGCTTGGTGATTGATCAATTGATTGAAGACTATAGAAGTTTCCAAGGTCACAAACCTTACAAATCCTCCCCTCCTCCCTTCCCCTTTTTTCCCACTTTTAACTAGGTTAAAAATGCAGTTTGCTCACAGCTGACCTCAAAGCTTATCACTGAAATAGCAAAAGAAAAAAATAAGACAGAACTTGCCTTCAAGGAGTTGGCATTCTACTAAATTATTTGAATGTTACAGCCCAGAGAATCTACTTACTTTTAGTTGCACTAAATGTACATCCACATGCTTGCTTTCAGAATCCTGCTGGACTGAATAAGTCAGATCCCTGACCCTCTCAGAAGTCATACGCAGCCATGTTTCAATCTCAGGAAGATGGAGAACAATCTTCCAGTCTGCCCCCGTATGGAGTGGGGGCGGCTTCTCATAGCGTTGGTCTGAATCCACCTCCTTCATCTCATCTTCTCCCTCACCCTGTTCCACTGTAGGGGTCATATTGATGACCATGGGAGAAGCATCAGTAGCCATGGCATCCAATTCCTGCGACCTCATGGGTGACAGGGTTACACTCATGGTTAACATGGAGAAATCTAAACCATACTTCTCTCCAAAAGAGCTAAAATGCAGAAAGAAAGGATAAGACATGAGTTAGATAAGACTGACAATTCACAGTTTAAACATGTAAAAAGCACATTTTCATTTCTTTTCATGATAGATGTTTTAGCATATACCTTTAATATTATATATTCAGTTGTCATTACAAATAAATTAATTAATTAGAGATCTTTGGTACTGGTCACATTTTTCTTTTCTTTTCTTCCTCTTTTGGCACCCATTATTTGGTCATTCTAAACCTCACTTTACCTTTAAAAGGGAGTAATATACCAAGTAATAGTCTCAAAAATAACATATTAGTTTCCAGTTCTTAATTTCTTTTCAAGAGACTTTGTTTTTAGTCCTTTTAAAAAGTAAAATATACATTTGCAATACATGGTGAGATTTGGTTAATTTTTAAGATAAAGCAGACTCTTTCTGCAGAAAGTACCTATAATTCTAGTCCTTACTGTTTTTTACTTTAAAAAAATACATTATTTCCAGTTCTAACTAAAAGCAATATAATGAGTTTGAAATCAGTAAGACCTGGTTTCAAATTGCGTCTTCTTGGGCAAATTGGCTAAGCATACTCTATACTTTAGTTATCTCTTCTGTAAAATGAAGGGGCAGGATTGGAGTCAATGACTTTAAAGATCTTTACTAGCTCTAAATCTATGATCTCATGAGAAGCTCTCCCTGTTCAAAAAAATGTACTTGCCTCCACCCTACCTCTCTTTTTTTCCTCTACAAATTCATTCCACTTATTGTTCATAGATAGTTCACATAAACGATCTCCACTTTAAAACAAGAATAGCAAAAAAAGATAAAATATTGTTTGATACCAAAATATTTTTCACTTACTAGGTCTGTACCCCAACAAAAAAATTTTTAAAGGAAAAGGACCTATTTGTACAAATATTTATAGTAGCTCTTTTCTGGTGTCAAAGATTTGAAAATTGAAAGAAAGTCCACCTATTAAGAAATAGCTGAGCAACTGGTAGTTTTTGATTGTAATGAAATAGCATTGTGATATAAAGAAAGATGAAATAGATCTCAGAAAAACCTGGAAACACATGAACTGATGCAAAGCAAAATGAGTAGAACCATGAGAATATTGTCTATAGTAACAATAGTATTATAAGATGATCAACTGTGAATGACTTGGCTATTCTCAGCAAGACAATAATTCAAGACAACTTTGAAGGACTTATGATGAAAAAAGGCTATTGATACCTAGAGAAAAAGCTGATGGTGTCTGAATAGAGATTGGGGTGGGGCACATCTGGTCTCATGGGCCATATAAGGCCCATGAAATCATTTGGTCTGGCCCTGCTAAGGCAACCACAGGCAGTGATGAGCTGAAAGGTAGTTACAAAAACTTCCCACTGCTTTTGTTTTTAAGTTGATAATTTCATATGTCCTGCAAAGGATATATATATATATATATATTGGCAGAAATAAAATTATCCACCTCTAATATAGATGGAAGCATAATTTTTTACTTTATTTTTTTGGGGGGTTTTAGCCTATATTTTCTTTTACAACTTGACTAATATGGAAATGTTTTGCATGACTACATATTAAATTGCTTGCCTTTTCAATGAATGGCAAAGGGAAAAAGGGAGAGAATTTGGAATTCAAAATTTGAAAGCTACAATTTGTTTTTACATGTAAATGTAAATACAAATATAAATCAATACAAATTAAATACACTATTACAATAAACATGGCTTTGACTCAAGATTCTGACTAAACCAGAAAATCCAACCACTTCCCTCTTGAAATATGCAGACCTCCATTAAAGGTCCTTCTTTGGCATTTCATTTAATGTGAAGATGAGTCTGGGTCAAACAACAGAAAAAACAAAGCCCTGGCAGGTTCTACATATTTTAAAAGACTCTGAATATAGGTTTAGCATTACACTGTATGTCTGCTGTCAAAGGAACAAGCCTAACTATTTCTGGAAAAGCTCATCACCTAGCATCACCTGGCAAAGATCAGAATTTTGGCGAAGACCATTTATTTCACAAACGGTTGTGTTCTGCCTCAGAGTGAGAATACCCAGACCAACAAAACTGGAGTTTAGTAACTGAAGTTACTAAACAATCAGCCTTCATTAAGGATTAAAACAAAACAACCAGCATAGGATACTTGATTTGGAAGAAACCTGAAGAGTAATTTTTTACTTGAAGTCATATTATTAAAGGAATTTCAAATATTGATAAAATTTCTTGCTAGTACTTCTGAAATCTTTTTGAGTTTACTTTTTCCTTCAAGATCAAGAACATTCACTGATGAACTTTTGAACCACCATTACCATAGCAACAGACTGGGATATCAGAAACATTGGTTTACAGGATCTTATTTTAAAAAAATCAACAGTACCAAGGACATATTGCAAAAGAATGACAATATAAATGTAGTTTGGGTGATAAATTTCTGCCTTATATATTATCTCCTTATGTTCACTTAACATTGAATTGCCTTCTTATGTCAAGTGAGTAAAAACCTACTAATCACATTTTAGCCTTTACCATGTTGGAAACAAATATAACTGGACCTAGTCATTTATGAATTTAAAAATAACTAAGATGGCATTTAGAAATAAAAAAACCACCAAGGGCAGTCTACTATGCGATCTCTTTGATGTCTAAATCTTTAGACCTAACAAGTTAATCAATTAATCAACCAGTAAGCATTTATTGAGATCCCTTTACTGAAGAATGCTCTGATGAAGTTGAGGCATCAAATACCTACTTCTGAATCTGGCTATCTTCTCTAAGACAGATACCCTACTTACCATAGATATACCAAAAAAGCAAATAGTTATTTTAAAGACATTTTTCCTCAGCCTTTAGATTTTCAAGTGAATCCAATATTATGTGGCCAGCACTGACAATATAGCAGCATTTATTTAATTAGGCAATTTATCCAGATATTTCAAAATTATTTTATCAATTTTTGTTCTTCCTATGATTAAGTAAACTGTAGGTATTATTTTCTCACTTTATAGATTAAGGGAAAAAAGATTGAAATTTGGACAAAGTTATATTTTTTCATCAAAATTAGGGCACCATGGGAAAACTCCCCACTGGATTTGGAACTGATGGAAGGAAGGAGGATTTTTAAGCACCTACTATATGCCAGACATTGTGGTAAGTAACTTTACACATATTATCTCAACTTATTCCAAGTCATAAGAACTAAGGGGCTTTATCACCAACTACCAATCACTTGGACTCAGTCTCCTCATCTGTGAAGTGAAGTTAGACTAAGGTCTTTTCTAGCTCTGATCTTAATAACTATGTGCACATAGTATTAGATGAAGGGAATTGCATTGAGAATGATAGAGTCCCTCCCTGCAACACTCTTCTCCACCTAAGTCAGAGAACAATAACAAATGAAAAAGTAAAAAGACATGAAGCAAACAGAAACATAGCATCAAAACCATTAAGTACTTGATAAGTAAAGGACTTGCACCATACACATATCAAAAGCAGATGAATGCTGGGAATAAAGAGAAAGAATCACTTATCCTCCTGGATCAACCTATCAAATCAGATTCATTCTGATAAAATGGTCACTTGGGTTTAAAGTTTCTTATACCTAAACAGACATAAAACATAAAACTGAGACAAAAAGCATTAAAGCCCAAAAGGATACTCTTTAATCATCTGTTCTGTATTCAACTTTCTTTTTTCTTTACCTTTACAATTTGAGAATTCTTGTCTATGTGTAATATTGCAGCAGAATAATCAGGCAACAGAAATGAAAGTTCATTCATTAAACATTTTCAGCACCAACACCACAATCCCCATTTTAGTACAAATGTCTCAAATTTTTAAAATGGCACACATTCGACCATTCAAACTCCAATGTTCCTGTAACACGTACTATTTGATAAGAAACATTTTACAACTAAAAGAAAATGCTTCTGAATATGGAAGTTTATATGAACACCTATTATTTTATAGATATATTTTTACAGTCATTACCAAGTTGAGCTGCCTTCTGGGAAAGTTAATTACTCTTCTTTGATTTGATCAGAGAAAGAAATTCATCCCTGGCCTATTGGCTATATTAGATTGAATAGACTCTCCCATCCAGACAGCCCAGCTTCTTACAGCTCCTCTCTAGTCACAAAGCAACTAAAGAATCCAGTAAATAAAAAAGCCTTCTGCACAAGGAAACAATGGCATTAACCCAAGTTCATATAGGATACAGGCCAAATTATAGCTCTGGCTATAAGGCAGCTGGTGGGTTGGTGCTCATCAGCTTGTAGGAACCCAATGACCCCCTTCTGTTATCAAATGCTTGAGTCCGTAGGCTGCCTCTCCAGTATTAGCGGTAATACCCACCTTTATCCCAGCTGCTGTTAAAAATAACATCCATTAAATCCTTTTCTTTCTACAAAGCCACAGCAAGATGCAACATTTGGAGTATGAAAGCCGAAAAGCTTAAAGCATTAACAATTTTAAAAAGCTGTATTGGGGTGGGGGGCTTCAGGAGGCGTCCCCAAAGCTCTTTTTTATAGCTCTGTAGAAACAGAAGGAAAACATACCATGGATTGCTTACTGACAAGGAGTGGCTTTGCTATCACTCTGACAGCTTCCAAAGAAGGAGAAACTGATGTAGATAGGACTGACTGAAACTGAGTAACATCGAATTGGCTCCAGGAGGCTGCCCTTTAGCCAGACAAAAACATGAATCCCAGCTTCCAGGCTACCGAAACCACCCCATTTCTCCTGCTTGTTGTTTTACTCAGAAACAAACTGGAATCGGTGTTTTGTACTCACGGTAAGCTCTTTTGTCCCTGACAGCCACCCAGGACCAAGAACTCCTTCCTATTCTTTCCTCCTCCTCTTCTCTTACTCCCCACCTCCAGCTCCAATTTTCTTTTGTGGCAAAACAAGATAAACTCCCGAATCCATTCTGTGTCCTGCCAACAGGGCACTGTAAAGTCTTTGGGGGACTTGTTTCATATGCCCTTATTAGCTTGCAAATGGGATCGCCTAAGCACTCAGCTACTGAATCCCCTATTTGGAGGAAAGAGAATAGTCACTGCAAGTGTACAGTAAGGGGAAAACCTTTCGCAGACCAAACAGTGATAAGTGATTTGAGAATAAGGGGACAGTTGCCAAAACAAGGATCGCTATGGAAAACAGTGTTTGGGCAGACAGAGTACATCATTCAGAACAGGATAGGGAACAATCCATGGCTGTATTAGTAAGTAAACCAAGCAATTCCCATAACAGGGTAATTTCAACCATACTATATTAATGTGAGCAGCTGAGGGAGCCAATCAGAATCAAGTTCTCTCATTTCTTGGGAAGAGACTGTTCCTTCTAAATAAAATTATCGCCAGTTTGAGGACAAATATAGCCAAATTGTAAATCACCCAAACCAAAATAGTTCGTTCCATTTCCCTCCATATTCATATTCATATTCTCTCTCTCTTCTCAAAGATATTTTTTAAACTTTAAAAAAAAAACCTGTTTAATCTTTAAAAACCATCCTTCCTCAGACAGTTGTTAGATGGGCAAGTACAATTGTACTTGGGTAAGTAGTGCAATCTTTCTCAGCCTCAGTTTCCTTATTTGTAAAATAAATATGAAAATAATAGCATCCACTAACAGATTTTTATGAGGATCAGATGACAAAACAAAACTTAAAACACCCTGAAAATGCTAGTGAGTATTATTATTCTTGTTGTTATTGTTATTTAAGACAAAACTAGTGAAAAATTAAGCCAAATATCATTAGGGCTCTTTTACTTCTGTCTCACACATATGTACCCTTTAGCATCAGCAGCTGCTGCTCCAAGATTGCCACTCTGCTAGCAGATCACTGCCAGGTTAACAAAAGGGGGTGGGGAACCGGAAGTCTGTATTAAAAAAAATTAGATGAGGAAATTACTGGAGATTTCCCTTAAATTCTAAACTTAGTCATTATGTTTTGCTTTTGTTAAGGAAAAATAATTTAAAAATTAAAGAGAAACACCAGTTTTACTACAATCTCCATCAATTAGGTTCTTTAAAAGAAATTCAAATACAACAGAGCTTATATAATAAATTGCATAATTGAGCTCTATTGCCTGTTCTGGGGATGAGGAGCCATTTACCTCCTTTGTTTAAAATATGTCATCCTGCCTATTTCACTGGATTGTCCTGAGGTCAACAGAGCTTGTGAAGTGTGAATGACTTTTAGCTCTAAAGAGAAAAGTCAATAAGTAACTGCAAAGCATTAGGGTCAGTTATTGCCAAAGAAAGCTACTGCCTTTTAAGAAGAATCTAGTAAAATTTCTAGAGCTCATTTCCAGAAATCTGTTCTCACATGCCCCCCTCCCCCTTCCTTACCCTCTGGACACACATCTCTTGCTCTCTAGGTATTAGTAGTGCCTACTCACTTTCTAATCCCCGTGACTCTAATGAAGAGGATTATTTCAAAGGAGTGAAAAGGAGAAAAGACATGTAGATGGGAAAGTTATACAGTTTTAAAGAACCCTTTTGACATTACCTTTTTTTTCCTGTTCTCTTTTTTCCTCATTTAATATCTCCATTGTGGATTGCTTATCCTCCAAGCAGATGGTTGATTGCCTTTCTACTAATCACACTGACCACTCTCACTCCCTTGGTTTCCCCACTCAATCACTTGCTAACTCCATCACACCAACCATAGAATCTGTGTGTCAGCCAGAACACACTTCATCAATCATTTCCTGCCCTCAAAGCTGCCTCATGCTGCTCTTTCCTTGTTGCCCTCAGATGATTTGGATTCCTCCTGTTTAATAGAAATAGCCCAGATTCAGCTACCTCATCATCCCAACATCCTTGTTTACCCCACAACAGCAGTTGGTTCCTGCCAAACAAAGATTCATTAAGCAGTTTCAGTCATCCAATGAATGGTCCAAACATTGATTAGTGGTGCAGACACTGGACTGAGTGAATGTTAATGAGATTTTCATATTCCTCACCTTTCTCTGAAAGTAAATATATTAATAAAATAATAATAATAATAATAATCTCCAAAAATAATTTGATGACTTCCCATTTAAGATAGTTTTCCAGCTAAAAAACCTTATCTAAAAAGTTGGAGGTTTAGAAAACTTATTAAATACCTAACTACATTTAGCTGATGCTAAAAAGATATAATTATAGCTATATACACACACATGTGCACATTTTTTTCATACATACAAATATCTATGCCACAGTCAAGAAGATAGTGGACCAAATAAGATCAAAAACTTAAGAGAAAATATTCTAACTTGAAGAAAGAAGGAGCAGATAATAAGAAATCAATATTCTTTAGGAAAAGTTTCTACTTGACATAATCTCAGCTTTCAAAGCCAAAGATTCACTATTGAGTAGTATGGCATAGAAAAAATTATATTCTGGAAAAATTATTTCTTTTACAACTTAGAAGTTCTATCCAGTCATAGCAAGTTTTTATTTTATTTTATTTTTTTATTTGCCTTTAACTAAACCAGCTTATTTGTATTCTATATAGGGATTTCTTTGTCATTAAAGAAGAAAGACAACTTCTACTGACATTCTCTCTTTTTTTTTTGATGGACACAGCCCTTTTTATTTTTTAATTTTTATTTTTTAAATTTTATAATTATAAAAATTTTTGACAGTATATATGCATGAGTAATTTTTTATAACATTATCCCTTGTATTCATTTTTCTAAATTTTCCCCTCCCTCCTTCTACTCCCTCCCCTAGATGACAGGCAATCCCATACATTTTACATGTGTTACAGTATAACCTAGATACAATATATGTGTGTAAATCCAATTTTCTTGTTGCACGTTAAGTATTAGATTCCGAAGCTATAAGTAACCTGGGTAGATAGACAGTAGTGCTAACAGTTTACATTCACTTCCCAGTGTTCCTTCTCTGGGTGTAGTTGTCTCTGTCCATCATTGATCAACTGGAAGTGAGTTAGATCTTCTTTATGTTGAAGATATCCACTTCCATCAGACTACATCTTCATACAGTATTGTTGTTGAAGTTCTTCTGACATTCTCAATTGCACTGATTCTTCTAACAGATTTTAAAATAATTCCTCCCGAAGGCTACAGTGTCCTTTCCTTTTAGTCATCCTATGCACTATCATTTTCTATTTTGTGAGTAAAATAATAACAGAAGATTCCTCCAAAATCTATTCTACTATGACTTCTTGATGAACTCAAAATGGTAGAGAAGAAGCTTAGTACCAATGCAAACAACAATGATTCAGGAGCCAAGGAAAGGATTCAAATCTTGCTTCTGCTTATTACCTGTGTGACACTGGGTATATATCATTTAACTTCCCTAGAGCTTTAGCTTCCTCAATTGAGAAAAAGAAAGGGTTGAATTTATTAACCTCTGGAGCCCCTCTGACTCTGAACCTATGACCCTATGTTTCCCCTCAACTCAAATAGATTTTCCTATTACTCAAGTGTTTATGTTCTCACTAAAACCCAACAAGCATAGTAAAAAGAATTTGTGCTGTTTTTCTTCTTATTGGAGGTACTGGTATATACTAAATGTAAACTGATATATCTGTTTTAGAAAAATGGAAAAGACTTGAAGAATGCTTTTTTATTCCTGGATTACTGAAGAGAATGTAAAGGATGGGATAAATTATCCATAAAGGAAACCAAGAAAGAAAAAGGCTGTGAAGTTTATATAATCAAAAAGCAATTTTTACGGGAATAAAGACTTAAGTAGGGGCAGCTAGGTGGCACAGTGGATAGCTCACCAGCCCCAAAGTCAGGAGGACCTGAGTTCAAATCTGATCTCAGACACTTAACACTTCCTAGTCGTGTGACCCTGGGCAAGTCACTTAACCCCAATTGCCTCAGCAATTAGAGAAATAGTCACTATACTGTCTAAGTTAACTTATACATATAATGCAATCCCAATTTAGCAGGGTGTTTACCTTATTGAACTAGACAAAAAAACAATAAGTTGTTCTGGAATTACAAATGAAATAACACAATTAGATCTCAAACTATTATAAAGCTATACATTTTAAATCTATTTGGTATTGGTTTAAAAATAGGAAAGCAGATCAGTTTACTAGATTAAATAAAGAAGATCTTTGTAGTTATGCTGGCATTTTCATCATATGAGGTTTATATAATTAAAATGCACTCTTTATGGAATAAAGACTTTTTATTAGGATTTTCTTGACAAAGATACTGGAGTGGTTTGCTATTTCCTTCTCTAGTTCATTTTATAAATTAGGAAATTGAAGCACACTGGGTTAATTTCTTGTCTAGAGACACAACTATTTTTGCCATATTTGAACTCAGGAACATGAGTCCCAGACCCACTACTCTATCCACTATGCCACCTAACTATCCCAAAGAAGACCTAGTATTTAGTAAACATATTCAAGTAAATGTTCAATAAACCCAAGATGCATCTGGTAGTGAAAAAAAATAGAGTGCTGGCCACAGAGTCAAGAATACATGGTCTCAGACACTTACTTACTGGCTGTGTAACTCTGGAAAAAGACTTCAATTCTGTTTGCTTCAATTTCTTCAACTGAAAAATGGAGACAATAATAGCATCTATTTCTCAGGATTGTTATGAGGATCAAATGAGATAATACTTGTTAAAAGTGCCATAGTAGGCACTATATAAATGCTTATTTCTATCTTCCTTCCAAAGAACACAAACAATTGGGAAGTCTCCCTAATTTATTTTTTAAAATTATGAGCAAACTGAAGAAGTTTGTTAAAAATTCAATTTAAATTAGCAGTTTATGCTATTTACCACAATGATCTTCAAATGGGTGATAGAGCTAAGTGATTATATCATCTAAAAAATTAGAACGCCAAAAGATGTGCCTTTCAGATATATGACTGGGAAAAGAACGTACAACCAAAGATTACAAAGTACAAACATTGACATCATTGATAATACAATCTGGAAACTTTTACATTAATCAAAATCAATGCAATTAAAATAAAAAGAAGAATTGCCAAGGGAGGAAAACATATGCACTCTAGATAAAAATCTGGTATAGAAGCCATATATGAAAATGACACAAATATATAAAACTAAAAATCATTCCCCAAAGCTTATAGTTGAAGATTTAATTTATATATATATATATATATATATATATATATATATAGATATAGATATAGATATAGATATAGATATAGATATAGATATAGATATAGATATATATGTATATATATTTATATATATACATATATCTCATCAACCACATGAAAATTGCTACAAATTATTCAAAAGAAATTTAACCTCACACCCATTATTTTAGCAAAGATGATAAAAGATGAAAATAGCCCACTTTGGAAGGGCTATAAAAAGATAATCACACTGCTGTTGGAGCTGTGAATCAGTTCCACTACTATGAGAAATAATTTAGGATTACATAAGAAAAGTCACTAAATTTTCATACTTTTGACCCAGTGATCCCATTCCTGAGCATATAGGCCAGGAGTCAAAGACAAACAAAATGTTCACAACAGCTTTTTTGTAGGAGAAAAAAAGATTTGCTATAAAGCATATATTCATCAACTGGGTAATATCAGAATAAGTTGTAATATATAAATGTAACAGAATACTATTGTGCCATGAGATATTATGATTGTAAGAATTCAGAAAAACAAAACTATATGAACTAATATAAACTGAAAAAAAGCAAAATCATGAGAACAAAGCAAATAATGTCTATAATGATGTGGGCCTTAATGAATATGAAAAAATGAAAAGGAAAAATATTATGTTTTGCTTTTGTTAAGGAAAAGAACACAAGGGGAAGAAATAAGGAAAAGATAAAAGTAATACCTGTTTCATGACATGCTCATCAATTAGATTCTATTAAAAAATGAAAAAAATATTCTGAAGATTTAGGGAATAGAAACCAGTTTCAAGTATTTGACAAGTAGAAGAATATGGCAAAAAGGAAATAGGAAAGAAGAAACCCCAAATCCATATTTCCTCTCTTGAGAAGGTTGTCCACAATCAATGCCTCAACTTTTTACTTTCTAATTAAATTTTTAGTATATGGTTTCCTATTTTATCATTCAACTGAGGCTATTCTTTCCTAGTGATTTTTAATTACTACATCTAATTATCTTTCTCAATTCTATAGCCTTAAAAACTTTGGCTCACCAAATCTTCCTTAGCACTCTCATTCTCTCCAGGATTCCATGACACTGCACTCTCCTGGTTCTCCTCCCACCTATTTAAACTCACCTTTTCAACCTCTTCTGCTTAATCTTTATCTGAGTTATGCCCACTAACCTTAGTCATCCCCAAGGGCTCTGTCCTAGGTCCTCTTCTCTATATATACAATTTTACTTGGTGGTTTCATTAATCCTTGTTGTTTCTTGCACAACATACACCATCTCTCATTTTCTGACATCTTCAGTGACCATCTCCCATATTGGAACTTTTTCCTTACTCATCTCTACTTTCTGCCTTCTGTGGCTTCCTTCAAGTCTCAGTCAAAATTTCTTTCTGCAGAAATTCTTTCCTGATCCTGCTAAATGAATATATGCATATGTGGATTTGTGTGCATGCATCTATATATACATGTGTATATATATATATATATATATACATATATATTATTTGTACATTACTGCTTTGATATTAGACTATGAGCTTCTTGAGAGCATGAGTTTTCTTTGTATTTCCAGTATTTAACACAGTGCCTGGCATACCACAGGAACCTAATAAAACTCACTGACTGACAATGAATTATAAAATTATAATTATAAAATCGTATAAGCCTCTTTTCATAAAGGATGAATCTGGATCCTCTGATGAAGGGACAATATCCCTAATCCACAGAACAATAAGGATACTAAGAAAGTATAAGAAAAAAATAACATCACATTGATTGGTATCTCTCTATTTAAAGAGACCAAATGGGGAGATGTTCTGTTTTCTTGAAATGTGTATAAGGAGACATGATGGAGACTTCCAATACTCACCAAATCTGTAAGCCTGCCTGTTAGGATTACTAAGTGAGAACTCAGGTTTTCTGGACAATTACAAGGTGAGAACTCAGGTTGACTTGATAGAGGGGGCAAGCTCATTGGCTGGGGTGGTTCTTCCCAGAAGCCCTTGCATTATCCCACGCCCATTCTCTGGGAGGACCCGGTCCCAGCGCGCCGGGGGCCGCTACCGGCCTCACACCGTCCACGGGCTGTGCCTCGATCAGAAGGCTTGAACTCTCTCTTCAAAGTTCTTTTCAACTTTCCCTTACGGTACTTGTTGACTATCGGTCTCGTGCCGGTATTTAGCCTTAGATGGAGTTTACCACCCGCTTACAGATAATTACATAAATTACATATTTATAAGAACCACCCCAGCCAATGAGCTTGCCCCCTCTATCAAGTCAACCTGAGTTCTCACCTTGTAATTGTCCAGAAAACCTGAATTCTCACCTTGTCACCATCCAGACAACCTCAGTTCTCACCTAGTAATCCCAACATCTCCCCCTTTCTTTTGATCTAAGAGCTCAGTGTAGGTATGGAGATACAGTGAGAAGACAGGGTGAAAGAAGACCTAAAACTCCATGTCCAAAATGTCACAAGGGCCTCCACTGGGCCTCTGAATGTAGATTGACACAGGGAAATGACAGGTGGGGCCCAGCTTCAGGCCCCCAAGTGGGGCATGATGGCAGCCGAGGTTACATCCAGAGAATTTTAAGACACGATCAATCAGCCAAAAGGCAATCAGATGGAAGAAAGGGATTGAAATTAGGAAAAATAGAGTTGTGTGCAGTAGAGACTACCGAGATACTCCCTGGAGAAGTGAAATCTGTTCCTGTTGAGCCTATGGATCCCTTGCCTCCAGGCACAGTAGGCTTGACCATTTCACCTTCTGAGAGTGCCTACAAAACAGTGTCCATCCATACACTGATGTGGGAGACTGGAGAACGTGTATCTAATATCCCAGTCACTAACACAGGCAGACAACGTGTGATTTATCAACCAGGAGAAGTAGTAGCATCAGGCTTATTGTTACGGACCCCTAATAAGCAACCTAGTGATAGTCGCCTAGATTTTGACTCCAATGAACAAAATCCAGGAATATATTGGACAGCAGCTGTGACAGCTGACCGATCTATGCTTACTATTTATATAAATGGAATACCATTTGAAGGATTGGTAGACACGGGTGCAGATCGTACAGTTATTAGAGGTGCCAATTGGCCCGGTCACTGGCCAAAGATTAAAGCAGACACCTATATGTCTGGGGTGGGAGGATCAATAGCAGCAGAGGTTAGTGCTAGGCCTTTGAGATGGGTATTTGAAGGAGAAACAGGAGCTTTTACTCCTTTTGTGGTTGAAAAAATCCCCATCAATCTGTGGGGAAGAGACATTTTACAGCAGATAGGATTACAAATAAGCACTTCGGCTTTTTAGGCAGGGCTGCTGTTGAAGGCCTACCTGCACTTTCACCAGTTCCTATTCAGTGGAAGACTGATTCACCAGTGTGGGTAGAACAGTGGCCCTTAAGAAGTGATAACATTCAGGCCTTATTAGACATAGTGCAAGAACAACTTGACCAAGGACACTTGCGGCCTTCTCTAAGTCCTTGGAATTCCCCAGTATTTGTGGTGAAAAAGAAATCTGGAAAATGGAGGATGATAACTGATCTAAGAAGAGTAAATGAACAGATGGAAACTATGGGAACTCTTCAGCCTGGACTTCCATCTCCTACTCAGTTGCCAAGAGAATGGCCTCTATGGGTTATAGACATTAAGGATTGTTTCTATTCTATTCCTCTAGATAAGGAGGATATGAAAAGATTTGCTTTTTCAGTGCCTAGTGTTAATTTGGCTGAGCCTTATAAAAGATATGAATGGACAGTTTTGCCACAGGGAATGAAAAACAGCCCTACTATGTGCCAAATGTATGTTGCAGCTGCTCTTGCTCCAGTAAGAAAAGCCTTTCCAAAAGTAATATTGTTACATTATATGGATGATATTTTGGGATGTGCACCTGAGGAACAAATGTTAGAGGCATGTCTACAAAGGACCATGGAAACATTAAAGTACTACAAACTGCATATAGCTACAGAAAAAATTCAAAGACATGCTCCTTTTCAATATTTAGGATATGAAGTATATCCTAAGACACTCACAGTACAAAAGCTTTCTTTAAGAACAGAGAAGTTGAACACCTTAAATGACTTTCAAAAATTAATAGGAGATATCCAATGGATGCGTCCAGTGTTAGGCTTAACTACCAATCAACTACAACCTCTCTATGACATTTTAAGGGGAGACAGTGCTTTAAATTCACCACGCCAGCTTACAAAAGAAGCACAAAAGGCTTTGAGAGAAGTTGAACTGGCTTTATCCAATGTGGTTGAAAGAGTCACTCAAAAACCCTTGGAAATATCAGTTTTTGCTACAAAAGAGGCACCCACAGCAGTCCTTCATCAAGGAGACAGAGTGATTGAGTGGGTGAACCTCCCAGCACAACCAGAACAAAGCCTTACACCTTACCCAGTGCTTGTGGCTAGGATTTTATTAAAGGCTATTAAGAGAGTAACACAATTATCTGGGATAAGTCCTGAAAAAATATACACATTCTATACTAACGCACAGATTAATGTATGCTGTGAGAACATCCCAGAAAACCTGAGTTCTCACTTAGTAATCCTAACACCTGCCCAGCTCTGATTCATGAGAGAATATATCTCTATTAATTTTTAAAGCTCTGGGCCTTTGAAAGGGGCAGGAAAATTAACTTCTGGGGTCTCTGGATGAGAAAAGGAAATGTGGATACTCACATATATACAGGTATATGTATATGTACATGTATATATGTATCCATTTATATATCTATGTATACATTATATGTGATATTATATGTGATATTATTTATTATATAAATCTATGTAATATATTTATGCATTCACATATTATAAATGCATAATACATATCTCTATATATGGTATTGAAAAACAATATTTGGTTTTCTGGAGTATGTCTTAAGATAACTAAAGAATAAGCTGGTAGCTAAGGATAGTGTGCATATTAATAGGAATGAAAGGAACAGGTTTGGACAGATATTTACCCTTCTCATTTGAACTACAATTTGTGAGGAAGAAAGAAAAGAATAGGAAAAGTTAAGTAATGTTTTTATGAAAATAGTCAATCAACAAGCACTTGTTAAGCATGTACCAAGTATAAAGCATTATGCTAAATGTTGGAGATAGGAAGAAAGGTTAAAAAAAAGAAACTCCCTACTTTCTGATACATTTCAGTCTTACAGCAAGCCAACATCCAAACAACTATGTTCAAAAATGATATATACAGGATAAACTCGAGATAATCAGCCAGGGAAAGCACTAACATTAGAGGATTTGGGGGGATTGAAGGAAAGCCTGGAAGGGCAAACTGCTTGATCAGATGGAGATTCTATGTGGTGCTTTGCTGATACAAATAAGGAAATGTGCACAGAGGAAAGATTAAGAAAGTGATAAGGAAATCCATCTGAGTAGAAGTTTCATTTAGATACAAGCAAAGAAGGTGATAAATTTATGGCATGTCTTAATTTTATTTCACAGAAGATAAAGAAAGCTGGGAGAGAACTGTCACTTTCTGCTTAATTCTGAACAACCAAGAGGTTGGTGTTGTTGTAAATATGATGTTAACTTTGAAAGAAAATTAACATATCATTTAATAGTCTATAAAATCATTTAAAAAACATAGTATGGAGTCAAGTAGATGGAACAGTAGACAGAGCACTGGCCCAAGAGTCAGGAGGACCGGAATTCAAATTTGGCCCCAGACACTTAACATTTCCTTAACACTTCCAGACACTTTCCCTCAATTATTTTACTCCCCCCCAAAAAAGCAACTTATTATGGGTAGTGAGTTAGCACAGTGAATAGTCAGGAGAACTCAATCAAGTTCAAATACAGCCTCCAAGACTTACTAACTTTTATCCTGGGCAAATCACTTAATCCCAATTCCATCCAAAAACAAAGAAAAATTTTTAAAAAGCATCTTATGCATAGTGAGACCTGGGTCCTATACACCATTAGAAAAGCAGATGTCCAATTTTTAAGACAAACATGTAATGATCTCATATCTTAAGATACTAAAAAGAGAGAGAGAGAGAGAGAGAGAGAGAGAGAGAGAGAGAGACAGAGAGAGAGACAGAGACAGAGAGACAGAGACAGAGAGAGAGAGACAGAGAGAGAGAGAGAGAGAGAGAGACAGAGAGAGAGAGACAGAGACAGAGAGACAGAGAGACAGAGACAGAGAGAGAGAGACAGAGAGAGAGAGAGAGAGAGAGAGACAGAGAGAGACAGAGACAGAGAGAGACAGAGAGACAGAGACAGAGAGAGAGAGAGAGAGAGAGAGAAACAGAGAGAGAGAGAGAGAGAGAGAGAGAGAGAGAGAGAGAGAGAGAGAGAGAGAGAGAGAGAGAGAGAGAGACTGTTTAGACCTGTGAGGGACCTTGGAAAGCCTTTAGAGGTTATGTAATTCACCTAAAGTCATACACACAATCAGAAGCAGAGGCAAGATTTGAACACCTGTCCTTTCATTCCAAATTCATTGCACTTTCCTCTAAGTCACTGCTCCCATAAGGGAATATACTTTAATATTTCCTAATCTGTTACACAAGGCTCTAGAAGCCTATCAAAACTGAGTGATCATAATTCTGAAGGAGTTTTTGAAAGCTGAGAGTAAGCTAGTAAGTTACAAGATGGACACAGATTTCTTAGGACAGGGTGAGAATGAACTTTTCCTGCCTTGTCTCAGTACAGAAAAAGGAGAGCATATAAAGTCTGTCAGTGTTTTGTTATTTTTAAATTAAAAAAGTATATATGTACGTGTATCTATATCTACACACATACATATACTTACCCATACATGTACATACAAATGCATATATATGTACATATACATACACGCATGCACATACATATTTGCATTGCTATCACCTTAGTGGAAAAAATATAGTTATGGATTCAAATCCCACTTCTTAAGAGGTCACTTTCCTCAGCTGTAAAATTATTGGCTTTAAATCTATCATCTTCAATTTTTAAAAAATGATAAGCTTAAATCTTATCTTCTTCATCTATTGCCTTTATATCTTGACTTGAATTACCCTTACTCTACTATTTCTGATCTCCTATGAGTACAATAAAATTCAAATGATGTACTCCATTCCTTCTCTCCATTTTCTGTTTATTAAAAAGCAAATGGCACTTCACTATCCCAATATGTTCTTTTGTACATGGTCATCATGTTTAAAGATGGAGTTATATGCAGCTATCCTTTCCACATCTTAGGGGTTATTATCCTGTGATCTGGAAAATCTGCATAATTTTTTTGCCATACCAGAGAAGAAGTTTGAATTATTATGGTATTAAAACATATAGATATTATACAATACTATGCATACATTTTAAGCAGTCTAAGTTTCTAAACTTTTTCTGTGTTCTCTGTTACATGTTGTTGATAGCTTCTGCAAAACTCCCCCAAAATTACAATTTAATTTCTTATGTTGATCCATGATATATTGAAATTACAATGGGGAAAGTCATAATGTGCAAAAGATAACTGTGCTTCTTATTTTTCTCTTTAATTTATGCATATAATATCACTTTACTTAGTTGAATTAGGGTGGATAATGGTGGATTCTGAAGGATAATAATAATGCTATTATATTTACATAACCCTTACTATGTGACCCAGTGCTTAGACTGTCCAGTCTGGAGTCAGGAAGACTCCTCTTCCTAAGTTCAAATATGATCTCAGACACTTACTGTGTGACTCTAAAGCAAGTCACTTAACTCTGTTTGCTTCAGTTTTCTTATCTGTAAAATGAGTGGGAAAGAGCAAACTACTCTAGTATCTTTGCCAAGAAAACCCCGAATAAGATCATAAAGATTATATTTAACCAGTGTCAAATTGTGCAACCATGTATAAAAAAGAATTTGAAACCAATATTGAGCTATTTGAATGATTAAAAAAGCTGTATTTTCAAAACAAAACAAAACATGACTGAAAAGACTGAACAACAACAAATACTAGGTTCTAAGCACTGTGCACACTTTACAATAAACAGCTTACAACTACCTTGGGAGGTAGGTGCTATTGTTATCCCAATTTTACAGATGAAGAATTTGATTCAAATAGCTAGTTAAGTCTCTAAGATCTGACTTTAGGCTGGGTGCTGCTGAATTCGCTGCAACAAGGACAGGAGATATACAATTTCGCTAACATTAAGTTCCATCCATAGAAAGAAAGGAACAAAGAGAGAATGGTTGGAATATGTAGTCTCTGTGGGTAAAGCAGCAGAAGGAGATCTTAGGATCATAAATCTAGAGATAGAAGGATTGCAGTAGCCACATAATTCAATACCCTCATTTTATGGATGAAACTCAGTCTAAGCTACTCACCCATGGTTACATAAATAGCAGTAATCAAGTTGCTGAGATGAATAAGGTAATCCAAATAAAGGAACAACAAGGGCATTTGAGAGTCCTGGCACCTATTCCAAATCTGGAGCCAGCTGAGCAAAGTCAGCTGATGGAGTAAAAGTGCATGATCAAAGCTGACCATGGGCACTAAAACATCTGGCACACCAGGCAGAGTATGGATGCTGCAAAACCAAGACTTCAGATGGATACAGCCAGGGTACTTTGATACC
The DNA here is from genome assembly GCF_048593235.1 of Sminthopsis crassicaudata. Classification (NCBI taxonomy): domain Eukaryota; kingdom Metazoa; phylum Chordata; class Mammalia; order Dasyuromorphia; family Dasyuridae; genus Sminthopsis; species Sminthopsis crassicaudata. The sequence continues at coordinate 278,594,531 of NC_133618.1, forward strand.
AGAGCAAGCAAATGAGTAAAATCCCCAATGAAAGCAAATATGAGGGCAATGCAGAAGCTGCCCCTCCCAAAGTCTTTCACTCCACTTATATTACTGAGACTTTTTCTATTATGTTATGATTTTACATTGGGAGAGGGATTACCTATCTGAGAATTAAGTGGTTCTCCCTATGCTTACTCCCTTGCTAACTGGAATTCAGATTCAAATCCCATTTTTATTCTTTATATGTATGTGTGAAGTCAACAAACATTTATTGAAGGTCTACCATGGACAGCTAGGTGGTACAGTACATAGAGCACCAGCCCTAAAGTCAGGGGAATCTGACTTTAAATCTAGCCTCAGATATTTATTAGTTGCATGACCATGTCCAAGTCACTTAATCCTATTTGCATCAGTTCCTTATCTGTAAAATGAGGGAGAGAAGGAAATAGAGAGCTGCTTCAATATCTTTGTATAAAACAAACAAATGGGGGTCACAGAGAGCGAGGCATGACTGAAAGAACTCAACAACAAAAACCACATCCTAAATGCCAGAGAAACCAAGAAGGGGAAAAAACTAGTCCCAATTTGTAGAGGGTGGGAACTCTGGAGAAGTATACTTGAAACAAAATGTTAACTCAATGGAATTGATGAGATAACAATTCTCTAATTCACATATATACTTAGTACTTAGTATGCTGATATAAGAGTTCTCTAAGTTCACACATAATCAGTATGTTGTAATGATGTAATTACAATGAGATATATAAGAGCTAAGGACTGAAAGATAGACATTCCATCTTTGACCAGCCTCCTGGTGGCCTTCCTGCCTCCTTCACTAAGACCAAGGACTCAGGCTGGTTCTGAAATTCTCCAGAAAGCTAGCCCAGACATTACACCAACTCTCAATAGCTCACAGTTTAATGCAGAGGCAACATTTAAGCAGTTTTATAGAAGCAAGATGTGTAGGGGGGGAGGACGGGAGGGAGAGGGAGAGGGAGAGGGAGAGGGAGAGGGAGAGGGAGAGGGAGAGGGAGAGGAAGAGGGAGAGGGAGAGGGAGAGGGAGAGGGAGAGGGAGAGGGAGAGGGAGAGGGAGAGGGAGAGAGAGAGAGAGAAGAAATGGTAAGTGATCTCAGGGGGAAGGTGTTAATTTTAAAGAGTACCAGGAAAAGCTTTTTGAAGAAGGTTAGATTTTAGTTAGGACTTGAATGAAAACAAAGAAATCAGGTAAAGATGAGACAGAATTCCAAGCATAAAAGACAGCCAACAAAAAGACCTGAAGTTCAAGAGATGAATTATCTTACAAAAGGAGCAGCAGGGAGGCCAACCTCATTGTTTTGGAATGTGTTTGGCAAGGAAGAGAGGGCATCAAAGTGGGGAGGGGTTATAAGCAACTAAAGTGTAAAAATACAGGAAAGATAGGAAGGAGCCAAGTTTGGAAGGGCATTAAAAGACACATGATCTTATACTTGATCCTAGAAGTAATAAAGAGCCACTGGAGTTTATTTAATGGGAGTGGAAGAGTAACATGATCAGACCTGCACTTTAGGAAGATCACGTTGACAACTGAGAAGTTGAGGAGGGACGTGAGGTTTTGTAATAGTCCAGGAGAGGAATGATAAAAGCCAAGGAGGGGGGTGGGTTATCAAGGGAGGAGGGAGGTAGCAGTAAGAGAGGAAAGAAAAGAGCCTGTGTAATGGAATATGATTGTGCTATAAGAAATGGTAAGCAGATGGATTTCAGGAAAACCTGGAAAGACTTACATGAATTGATCCTGAATGAAGTAAGCAAAATCAGAACATTATACATAGCTGATCCAAGGACAATGTTGTTGATGTTGTGACGCATTTATCTCTTCTCAGCAATGCAATGATCCAAGACCATTCCAAAAGACTCATGATGGAAAATGCTATCCACATCCAGAGAAAGAACTATGGAGTCTGAATGCAGATCAAAGCATACTATTTTCACTTCCCCATCTCCCCATGACTTTTTCTCTTTTATTCTGATTCTTCCTTCACAACATGACTAACATGAAAATATGTTTAGTATGATTTTAAAAGTATAACACATATCAGATTGCTTGCCATCTTGAGAAAGGGAAAGAAAAGGTAGAAAAAATTTTGGAACTCAAAATCTTATAAAAGCGAATGCTGAAAATTATCGTTATATGTTCTGGAAAATAAAATAAAATACTATTAAGTGGGGAAAAAAGAAAGTGGTTTATGAGGGATGTTTTTGAAGGTAGAAACAGCAGGACTTGGCAATACATGAACATATACAAACTTTATGTTCAAAAACTTTTGGGGTGCTTTATTGCTGGAATACCTTACTAGAGATTTTTTTTAAATGAGCCAAATTCAGATATTTCCAGAGATGTCTTCTAGATCAAGGCAAACACAACTCAGATTGTAGTTATTTAAGAGAATTTTCCCCAAGATTGAAATTGGTCCATTTATCAAGCATAAGAGTCTAGGTTTCCTCTCATGGCATAGTAATTTTATTAAGATATGATTAAAAAGCTCAAATAAGATGGTGTCTGTAAAGTGCTTTGCAAACTTTACAGCACTTTATGAAGGTTAATTATTATTTAAGATCATAAAACCATCCAGGGCCATCAGGCTTATTTTCTTTACTCCTGTGCATAAATCTGCTAGGGAAGCCATTTATTTCCTTCTAAAGGTTCCTTGCCTCTGGAAAAATGAAATGGAAATTAAATCTGAGATAAAAAAACACATTTTAAACATTGCATAGATACTTAATGTTACCTTTTACAATATATTTTGTGAATTGTCTTGGGATTTTGTTTGTGTTGTCACTTTCCCCATCCAATCTTCTGCTAAGGCCTGTATATTCCATCTATGCACTTTCTATTATTTAGTGCCTCCCTTTCTTTGCCCACCACTGTTATTCTAATATCATTCCACATTATCAGCCTGCCTGGGCAATTGGCTTAGATCAATGGTTTTCAAGCTTTTGTTCTCAGTATCTTTGTATTATAAAAATTATTGAGGATCTGGCAGTGGTCCTCAAACTTTTTAAATAGGGGGCCAGTTCATTGTCCCTCAGACTGTTGGAGGGTCGGACTATAGTAAAAACAAAATCTCACACTCTGTCTCCACTCCTCAGCCCATTTGCCATAACCAGCATGTGGCCCGCAGGCTGTAGTTTGAGAACCCCTGGCTCTAAAGAGTTTTTGTTTATGTGGGTTTTATTTACATATATTCACTATATTAGAAATAAAAACTAATTTTGAATTTGTAGATCCTCTGAAAGGGTTTCAAAGACCTCCAGTATTCTTTGTACCACACTGTGGGAACCACTATCACAGATTATTGACAAGCCTCTAATTTCTCTCCTAACTTCCACCAAAGGTAATAGGTTAAATTTTTTATGCATGGATTTGGGTGTCTCTTGTCTCAAGTCTTCAGTGACTCTTATTGCTTAAGATATAAGGATAGGGACATAATATATGATTTATTGGAATAAAGAGTCCAGGTAAGAAGACACCTATCTAAGAAGGTTGTCACCTTCTCTATATACAATAAACAAAGCAACTAAACAATCAAAGGACAGAAAGGGGGAAAAAAAGTTCTCACAAGGAAATTACTATAGAAATACCACTACATAAGACACAAATAAAAGCTCCTAAAATGAAATATAATATAAAGTGAAAGAATACTAGGAGGAACCCTACTCCTTGCAAAGGAACAATTTTATAGAGAAAATGGAATATTAAGATCAGAGCTGAGCCTAATAAAAGAAGTTAAGTAACAAATAAGGAATACATGTAATGCTCTTCATTGAAAAGTAAGAGAATCAGTGATTTAGAACAGGAAAATCTGAACAAAGCAATGGACATTGAAAAATAAGAAAATTAAAAGATAGCAAAATTGATAGAATCAATAAGGGCTCTACTATTTAGGAAAGCTGGACTAGAAACAAGAGTTTATAGAGAGTGTACAAAGACCAGTATGTTCCCGATAAAAGAGATGAAACAAAGAGCTTGAATGCCATGATAGCAAAACGGTAGTTAGGCATGGAGAAAGTAGAAGGCAGGAATATTTCCAACTGATGACTAACTACCTCATGAACAAGCGGGCACCTGATAAAAATAATTTTCCTGATTACTCAACCTTAATCTCCTAAATGTATAGAGGCTTTTCTTTTGGAAGACAACAGGGTCAGGTTGAGAGGGAAAAAAACAAAAAAACAAAGAAACAAAAACCAAAAAACCATACACAATTATAGCAGATTCCCTCAGACAACAGCACATCTGGTTTGCTACTTATGTGGCAACTTAAGAGGAAGCAAAATGCTTACTCTTGTTGCAGTTTTTTTGTAAACAAACAATAAAAGATCTGAAAGGTGATACACTAGCATGAAGGTCTGGATTTTCAGGACTGTTCATTCCCACTTACATCCTGTCATCCTACAAAGAGTGTTTGCTTTTCTAATACTTTGATGTCATCACAAAATAAACACTAATGTCTCATACAATGAATTTCATTTCTTAACATATTCAATAGTATGTTAGGAGCAAGCTTTCCTTTGAGTATCTCCTATTCCAAAGAGAATAAGAAAAGCCATCTGGAAGGATACAATGGGATCAAGGGAAGATTACAAAACTTAAAAGTTTTTCATGATGGTTTAATTTGGAATAGATTAAGACCAGACTACCAAGGATTTCTAGACAATTTGTGAATCCTTTAATAAAATATCTGATGGAATATTGGAAGATATTGTAATGAGCAGAATAGCACAATGGGACTGGATGTGGTGGATTATGTATAAAATCCTTGCTTCCTACTGGCCAAGGGATGCTGAAGCTGACAGATCTCTTGAATTCAGGAGAAATGACCTGCACTTGTCTAAGCTATTTTGGTAGTCTGCAGGAAATATGTCATAAACATGGTAAGTCCTGGGGGAATGAAGACCATCAAATTTCCAGAGGACCAAACTAGTCCAGTTTAAAAAATAGAGCTGGCCAAAGCTCTAGAAAAAAATCCAGATGGGACCAGGTCTGTGAATTGTCCCAGACTTGCAACTTGGATAAGATAGGAAGATCCCATCCCAAAACACCCCTTCCCCTAAAATAAATAAATAAACAAACAAACAAATAAATAAATAAATAAACGAATAAATAAATAAATAAATAAACCATGATAAATAAGAGTTCTCGAAGTGAAGACTGAATTCAAGTTCTATTTGGCATTCATTGGCTATGACACCAGCCCATTCACTTAACTTCTCAATGATGATCCAGGCAATAATTTAAAAATTTAAGTTGCAGAATAGTTGCTGATTAGAATTAATTAGCATTAGTCAGAATTAATTAAAATGGGGATTTCTTAAATGAAATCACACATTCAGATTTTTTAAAATTACACATACTAGAGGACAATTTGGTATTTAATTCCCCCTTTAGTCCAACTGAATTTGTCTTAATTCTTGTAATTAAGAAGAATGACATAGTGGGTTTTTTAAATTGATTTTGAAATCAGGAAGTCTGAGGTTCAAATTCTACTAATGATATCTAATGTATTCATTACAGCAAGTTATTCAAGTTCTCAGATCCCAAGATATTGTATAAGATTACAAGTTATAGACAAGTAGTTGATTTGGACAGACTGAGGGAGTTCTCCCCACCCATGAAATCACAGGAATGAAGGGAAGAAGACAGGAGAAGATAAGAGAAGGGAGAAGAAAGGAAGGGAAAACATTTCAATTGAAAGTAGGCATCTGAAATGGTCAAAGGATATGAACAGACAATTTTCAGATGATGAAATTGAAACTATTTCCACTCATATGAAAGTGTTCCAAATCACTACTGATCAGAGCAATGCAAATTAAGACAACTCTGAGATATCATTACATACCTGTCAGATTGGCTAAGATGACAAGAAAAAATAATGATGAATGTTGGAGGGGCTGTGGGAAAACTGGGACACTGATGCATTGTTGGTGGAGTTGTGAAAGAATCCAACCATTCTGGAGAGCAATTTGGAATTATGCCCAAAAAGTTATCAAACTGTGCATACCCTTTGATCCAGCAGTGCTACTACTGGGCTTATATCCCAAAGAAATACTAAAGATGAGAAAGGGACCTGTATGTGCCAAAATGTTTGTGGCAGCTCTTTTCGTAGTGGCTAGAAAGTGGAAAATGAATGGATGTCCATCAATTGGAGAATGGTTGGGTAAATTATGGTATATGAATGCTATGGAATATTATTGTTCTGTAAGAAATGACCAGCAGGATGAATACAAAGAGGATTGGAGAGACTTACATCAACTGATGCTGAGTGAAATGAGCAGAACCAGGAGATCATTATACACTTCAACAGTGATACTGTATGAGGATGTATTCAGATGGAAATGGATGTCTTCAACAAAGAGAAGATCTAATTTAGTTCCAATTGATGGACAGAATCAACTACAACCAGAGAAGGAACACTGGGAAATGAGTGTAAACTGATTGCATTTTTGTTTTTCTTCCCAGGTTATTTTTACCTTCTGAATCCAATTCTTCCTGTGCAATAAGAAATTCAGTTCTGCACACATATATTGTATCTAGGCTATACTATAACACATTTAACATGTATGGGACTGCCTACCATCTAGGAGAGGGGATGGAGGGAAGGAGGGAAAATTCAGAATAGATGTGAGTGCAAGGGATAATGCTGTAAAAAATTACCCAATGCATATGTACTATCAAAAAAAATTATAATTATAAAATTAATAAAAACTGTAAAAATATAATTAGGAAATATTTAGCAAAATAAATGAAAAATAAAAGGGGGGAAAAAAGAAAGTAGGCATCTGATTAAAAATGAGAATTATTTCCGTTTTTGTCTCTGTGCCACTATACCTAGTATACTGCTTGGAGCAAAACATATATTTTGCCCTCTAAGTGATCAACTGTGGTGTGTTCTGAACACTAATAAGCCAAGCCTGATACATTATTTTTATAAATAGTTTTTTTGGGGAAAAAAAAAAACAACTTCTAGTAGCACATATGACTGAGGTTCAAAATAAAATAGACAAGTATATTTCTGACTTAAGAGGTTATAAATTGGACAAAACTTGAATTTTTTCCTTCTATTTATGCTTTCAGATAGTAGACTTAGTGGAAAATGAGATTTCAGTACAAACTTACCTTAAGTACAATATCTACATATTTATGTATGTGTATGTGCATGTGCATATATGTATAGATATACAGACACACACATTGCTTTACTGAATATTAATGATATGAAATGCTGAGTAGTAACTAATGATTCACTTCCCTTCAGAAAAAATTAGGGGTGGGAAGAAGTGGCAGATCCTTCATCTGTGCATTAATTAATCATTTATTAAATCCTCTGAAATTTTGCTAAATCTGCCTATCAGTGAAATAGAGAAAAATTTTAAAGACAACTTATGAATGACAAAAAAGGCAAAACTCTTAATCCAATTACCATGCTTGTCTCCCTTCACTTCTCCCCCACCCTACCATGCTACAAAAATGCTGAAATGTCAGCTGGAAGGCACCTCTAAGTTGGAAACTAATAAAAACTATGAATGGATGATATGACCTCTCAAAGTCCTTTCTGGCCTTATGATCCTATGGCAAACTACAAATTCCAAAAGAACAGAAGTAACTACTTTCTCAGGGATCTATCACTTTGCAAATCTTTGATTTCATGCCCTGGTTGAACAAATGCCCAGTCTACCCACCAAACTCTAGACATAGTCACACAGCATGTGAGAAAACTTGGAATGATGATTCAGAGGGTTATAAACTGAAACAGTAAATTCAATATTAGAAGAAGAAAAATTCTTTATTACTAAAAGTTACTCAGAGCTGTTCTGACATTCAGGAATAATTAACCATTTTCAATTGTTTCTAAAAAGTCACCAGAATCTAAAGTCCTCAATTACAGCTTGTTTGGGTGAAAAAGGTCATTACCATTTCTTTCAGATAGTACAACAGTTCTTCTGTCTTCATGATTTCCCTATTATACTGAATCATTTATTAACAAAAGAAAGTAGATCAGACATATTTTGCTTATTCTAGTCATCATGCCATCGTTTTAGCCAACTCTCTTTCTAAAGCCAACCATGAAGAAGGGTGGTACTTTGAACAATAGGCCAAGTTAAGGTATTCATTAAATTGATTCAAATTGAGAGAAAAACATCTGCTAGGCTGCAAGGCAATGAAGAGATGTCACAGAGTGTTAACAGGTCAGTAGCATCACCAGAAGATGTCAGCAGCTCTAGAGAGTCATAGGTGTGAACTGTTCCACCTGTCACATATAACTTCCCCATGTTTGTTTGTTCCACATGAGATCCCTGTGTATGTTCATTCCTTCCAGTGGACAGCAGATACATTGTAGGAGAGTGAGCCCTAGATTTAGAATGGGGTAGTAGTAGTTGAGCTTCTATTATTACTTTCATTACTATTATAGTTCATTAAACATTTTTATTTTAGAAAAAAAATAAGAGTAATATCAGTTCATTTTATCTGAAAACAAATAGCCAAGTTTTCTGTTATTCATGAATGTGTGAGATTAAAAAAAATGAAATAAATATCAATTAAAATTGAATCTATTAGGTAGATTCAAAAACACAATAAAATAAATAGGAAAGATGATGGTTTTCCTTAGCTTCAAATACATAATGCAAGACAACATTTAAATTCAAAAGGAGAAACCTAATTTATATGGGCTCATTGCTATCAAAAGATTAGAATTAAGTTATAATGTAGTAGAAATGGGATCATATAACATTTTTATCGATTTATCAGCTTTCTAATCCTATGATAAAAAATGGTTCACTACTGAGTTTTTGACCTGTTTATTTTTCAGAATCTTGGCAAACTGTCTAGAATGTGAGAAAAATATTTTCTCAAGTTCTCTCTCTTCCTACTGCATGATTGTAGTCAACATAGTATTGTAGAAAGGGTGTAGGACACAGAAGACCAAAGGAAGACAGGAAAAGTAGAGCTGACTTTGGAGACAAAAGGCTTGAATTCAAATCCTAGGGCTACCACTAACTATCTATATAACTTTGAAGATGTCACTGTGCTTCCTTCAGGGAAGTGCTAGTAAATATTCAAAAATTGATGCATGCTTGTTTTTCTTTCTCATTTTCCCTTTTTTGATCTGATTTTTCTTGTATAGCCACATAAATTTGGAAATAAATAGAAGAATTGTACAAGTTTAATCTATATTGAATTACTGTCTAGGAAAGGGAAGAACTGGGGAGAGAAGGAGAAAAATTTGGAACATAAAGTTTTGTGTTCACATGTATTTTGAAAACTACAAAAATGTGATAAAATATATAATATAAATATATTATTAATATAAATAATAATAAATTATTAATTATTAAATTTATTAAATTTTATTAAAAAATAAAAATTGACTCTGGGAGGAGGGGGGAATGTGTGCATTATTAGCATTTTCTTTTTCTATTACCTTAAGTCCAGGCCACTTAAGATGCCTTTCATCTCTAAATGTATGATTCAAACCGAACTGCAATGTACACTTTAAATAAACGACATGATCATTTAAAATATTTATTAAATAGCCAGATACACTTGGTAATTGCTTGAAAGTTTTGCATAATAAACAAACATCATCTCTATCTACCTATGGGTTATATTTATAATAGTACTGATAGAAATGAAGTATTTTTTCTTCTTTGTCTCAGTTTCTGTGGTTAAAAATGAAGACAATGTAACTTTTTAACAACTTGTCTCACAGATGCTGATAAACTTCTTTATGTATTTATTCCAGAACCTCATAGTACTGCTATTATTTTAGAGTTTGGAATATTTGCAATGCTATGAAAACAAAAAATGATAATTGGCCTATTTTGGTAAAGCACTTTGGAGTGCCTGCCTCAAACTTTAAAGCATTCATGCTTTAAAGGTTTAAAAACAAATTTAAAATCTTAAAATCAGAAAATGATACATACTGCATAATATAAAAAAGGAAAAATCAGCAAACACATAAACATTTTGTATAATAAAAATTATGGAGAGAAATTAACCTGAACTTTGCCCTATAAAACCATGATGCTGGGAAAAGATGTGGTTTGTTTGTTTGTTTACTCACAGGGGTCTTCTTTTCTTCTCCTCGTCTTCTTTTAAGTCCAAGTCTCATGCCATAGCATTCATCGTGTCCTTGCCCTGATCTAGGCCAATATCCTCCATCACTGTGATGGCTTGGTATCTATTTTAGCCCACTACCACATTCTAAGTCTTCTCATGTGAGTTGGGACCAGAGGCTATGTCCCAAAAATATAGGTTGGGATCTCTGGGACTGATTGTCCTTTCTTCACACCACAGAGAAAAATATCATTGCCTGTCTGCCTCCCTCCCCTTCCCTCTAAGCTCAAATGAATTTGCCCCCAGACATAATAATTCTTAGTTATGTAGTGTATGTAATTTTCTTAGTTACTGTTTAGCTTAGATAATCCATAGAGTACTATTTATACTAAATCCTAAAGAATTTATATCTAAGCATATTTAATTGTATTCTCTACCCCTTTAATTTTTTTCAGTATTTGCCAATATCTGTGTGTGCTTTATATCTTTAAAAAAAACTCCAAATTTGATTTCTACATTGTTTTTAAAAATAAATTATCTTCCAGTCAAAAAAACTCTGATCTTACCTTTTAAGAGGCAATCACCCTTCAGACTAAAGATTGTTTAAATATTTTTTCTATTTAAAATTGTTTCCTTTTTTAGTGTAAGTTTGGTAAACCTCAATAAGTAAACATTTTAATATTAAAAAATTGAAAGATCTCCATCTGAAACTGAACTTTTATAACTCAAAATTTTCCCCATGTTCTTTTGAATCTATCCTTATATTATTTTTTATATGGCATTATTCCATTACATCCATATCCAATAATCTTTCCATGCATTCCCTAATTCATGGATACCCACTTCATTTTCAATTCTATACTAAAATAAAGAGTGTTGCTTTTTTTTTCCTTTCTTACATCTGGATTCTTTACTGCTTTCTTTGACCACTTTAGAGTATGCTCCCAATATTAACATTAACCTGGGTCAAACAAGTTCATGACAAGAGCTTGTTTACCTGCTCAAAAGAAGATTTAGCTCAATGAATGGATTAACCCAACAAGCTATTTATGGCCAGATTATACCCGAAGAGGGAGAAAGTTTTCAGTTCTCTCTTTCTTACCAGTTAATTTGTCTGAAGTAGATTTCTTTTTCAATTCTTTAAGGTATCTTGATAAATACTATGAGGCTTGCTGTTCAGTTGCTTTTCAGTCATATCTGATCCTTTATGAACCTGTTTAGAGATGTTTGTTGTTTTTTTTTTTTTTTGGTGGGGGGGGGCAAAGATTTTGGAATGGTTTGCTATTTTCTTCTTTGGTTCGTTTTACAGATATGAAAACTCATGCAAACAGAATTAAATAACTTGTTCAGGATCATACAGCTAGTGACAAATTTAGGAAGATGAGCTTTCCTAGTCCCAGACCTGGTTCTGTAACCATTGTACTATCTAGCTGCCCACAATTAAGCCAGCAGAATGCGGGGAAACCAGCAAAGTTCAGGATCATCTCTTTGTAGTAAGCAACTAATTTCTTTTTTTTTTATTAATTTTATAATTATAACATTTTTTGACAGTTGCTTCTGTAAGCAACTAATTGCAACTTAACCTCCCTACCTCCAACTCAAACCCTAAACAAACCAGAATCATGCTTTTCTTCTTCCTGCAAAGCTCCATTTAATGTTAACTCAGTCACCCATCAGACCAAGGTATTATGTTCACAAGAGAAGGAAATTCAACTTACCTACCCTTTAGAGACAAGGGCATTCTAAATAATTACAGAACAGAATATGTCCATTGTATCATCAAAAGCAAGTGGGGCTCTTTTCTACCTTCACTGCCAGGTATAAACTCTAATCTTCAGGCTAGCTTCCACCCAAGTAATTAAGCAATTTATCAATGCTATTTGTTTCATTAAAAAAAGAAAAAGAAAAAAACATATTCTTCCCCCCAACTCCCTACCCCCACTCAATAGTAATCCCCTGCTTCTTCCTATTGCCCCTCCCCATTCTTTAAGACTTTCAGATCTAAATCTCAGACACTTAGTTTTGATAACTTCACATTCCTTCTCAAAGAACTTTTAGCTTTAGCTTCTTTTCTCTGCAGTTCAGACTTCAAATGGGTAACTATGATTAATTTCTTATCCTGATTTCACTTCTAGATTTCATGTGTACTATCTCAGCTTTAACCCTGTGTCTCATCCCATGATGATTGTCTTTGCTCTGGGCTCTCTTGCCATCTGTGACATCTCTTTGAAAATGTAGGTGATAAAGCAACTGGGGAGTATTGAGGGAGAGGGAGAGAGAGAAATATGTAATACGTTATCCCAAACACCCTAGTATTAAATTAAAAAAAATTTTTTCTGTTTAGCTTTTGAAATCTTATACAATTTAGCTCCAACATGACTCAGTTTAAGAAGCTTTGCTTTAGGTGATAGAAAGAAGTTTCTCCATAAATTTGATAGAAATAGAGGGCAGGTAGCCATTGGCTAATGAGTCAGCCACATTCCTACAAGACTTTAAGAGACAGCTAAAGTTGTAGATACAAAAACTCTAAGGAATGAGGCAAAAAAGAGAGTTCAAGTTGTTCCATGACATAAAACAAAAACATCTTTGTGATATTGACATTTCCCAGCAATGACAACTGATATAATTGTAAATCATAAGTCATTATCAAAGAATCAAAATGGTAGGTGAATCCAAAAAAAAAAAAAGCAATTAAGAGAAGTGGGTATAGTATAAGATATGCATGAAAAAATGGAATAAAATAAACCACTGATAATGTATTATTCTATAAAGGTAGAAAGAGGGGGAAGAAACAATCCAAATGTTACTTTGAAATCCATAAAAATTTTAAAGTTTAAGAAGCAGGGCTCCAAGATATTGATAAATCTTCTCAATAGGGATTAAGGAAGTACATAAACAAGAATCTCACAATATGAAAAGGCACAGCAAATGGGCTGGATCTGTATCAGGAAAGGAATGTTTCCAGAATAAGATCCACTTCACAGTGGATAAAGTGCCAGGTCAGAAATCCAGAAGACATAAGTTCAAATCAATCCTCAAATACTTACTAGCTATATGATCTTGGGCAAGTCACTTAAACTCCCTTGCCTTATTTTCCTTATCCATAAAGTGAGATAGTATTAATACCTAGCTCTCAGGATTTTAAGGATGGAATGAGCTAACAATTGTAAAGTACTTAGCAGAGTTTCTGGCATATAGTAAGCACTGTGTTAAAGTTAGCTATTATCAGAAATAACTAACATTTATATAGTGGTTAAAGTTTTAAAAGCACTTTACCACTTCATATCGCTCAGATTAACCAAATCAACAGGCAAAGGTAATGATAAATATTGGAGAGGATGTAGGAAAACTGGGACAATAATACATTGTTGGTGGAATTATGAAATATTACAATCATTCTGGAGAATAATTTGGAATTATATCCAAAGAGACATAAAACTGTGCATACCTTTTGATTTAGCAGTACTATTACTTGGTCTGTGTCCCAAGGAAATCACAAAGGAGGAAAAGGACCCACATGTACAAAAATGTTTGTAGCAGCTCTTTTTATGGTAGCAAAGAATTGAAAAATGAATAGATGCCCATCAATTAGGGAATGATTTAGTAAGTTAAGGTATGCAAAAGTAATGGAATACTATTGTTTTAGTTTTTTAATTATGTGTAAGCTGATTTTAGAAAGGCCTGGAAAGAGTTACATCAACTGATGCTGAGTGAAATAGATAGAACCAGGAATATAATGTACATTAGCAAGAAGATTGTGCAATGATCAACTATAAAAGAGCCAGTTCTTCTCAGTGTTTCAGTGATCCAAGGCAATCCCAATAAATTTTGATGAGAAAACTCCATCTGCATCCAGAGAGAGAACTATAGGGAATGAATGCAAATCAACACATGCCATATTCATGGTTTTTTTTCCTGTTTTTTTTTTTCTTTTCTTTCTATTTTATCCTTTTGTTCTGATTTTTCTCTCCCAATATGATTCATAAAGAAATGTGTATTAGAAATATTAATGTATACATATAACAATAAAAAAGAAAACAATAAAAAGTTTTTAAAATATTATTTCATTTTATCACTATAATCTTGGGTGCAACTAGGTAGTGAAATGGATGGAGCACTGGACCTGGACTTAGGAAGAACTATGTTCAAATTCAGTCTGAATCATTTATTAGCTTTGGAAAGTTTAACATTGTTGCTAATATGAAACTTTGTTATTTCTTTTAACCAGACTCTATTCTCCATCCTCGTTCAAGGCAATCATTTCAAAGTTTAATTTGAAAGGATATAAGTCCTTCACCAGAAAAATTCAACTTCTGAGGCCTCACTAATTTTTATATTTCTCTAATATATAAAAATATATTATATTTTATTCTTTGCATATCTTGCCTTGATTTCCATTTTAATAAGCCTGATTCCTTTCCAGTACAAGGCTCTTTCCTACCCAAATGATGGTCCATGAGCCAATGCTCCTGGTATTCCTCTCTTCTCTCCAGCTTATCCTAACCTGTGTGTAAAAGTAATTCAGTCAAACTAAGACAGTTCCCTAAGCTTTGGAGGGAATTCAGAGACCTGTGAGCAGACAGGATCAAAGTATCACTCCCCAATAGCCCATATCTTCAGTCACTTTCCCATCACAGCATTAGGAATCACATATAGCCTGTTCTCTCTTGAATTTCACTGACATCATTTGGATAGGGCTTGGAGATGGGTATAGAAAGGAGACCCAAGATGCTTCTGTGGTCTGCAATGTTTCTAAAGATTTGAGTCGGAAGATCTTGTTTCCAAGATAAGCTTTTAACTACTCATTGGCATTCATTGGCATCCTCTGATTTGAATGTCTGGGAATCAATTGGACCTTTGAAGAAAGAATCATAAGTTCATAGACTGAGTATTATAAGGGAACTTAAAGGTCATCTACATCCAATTTCCTAATTATAAAAATGAAACTAAAGTAAACAGGAAGCCGAAGTAAAGTGTCTTCACCAAAATCACATAGATAATAAGGGGAGAAGCAGAATTTGAACCAGATTCTCTGATTTCCATTTTTTTCTACTATAGTAGAACCTCCTGCCAGGAAGTTAAAGCGCAAAGCCTAATCCGCTTATATTTTGCCCCAATCAGAGTAATTGTAAGTTTACAATTTGTGTTGAATTACAAATCAAGTTTATACCCAATTTGTGACAAAAGATAGTGAAGTGGCCTCTATCCCAAATCACTATCACCCCAATCCACAGTCGTGAGCTAAGTACAAGTGCTAAACTAAAATAGAACCAAGTTATTATTTACTTAATATCATTGGCACATTAAGTCAATTCTAGGAGAACTCTGTAATTAGTTAGTCTGCATGTACCAGGCATTGTGCTAAGTGCTGGGGACATAAAAAATAAGACAATCCCTGTCCTCAAGAAGCTTGCAATCTAATGGAGGAGGACAAAAGGCAAACAAATACATACAGTTTACATATGGGATAAATAGGAAATAATTTACAGAAGGAAGGCATCAGAATTAAGAAGGGTTGGAGAAAGCATCTTATAAATGGTGATACCATATTGAAGTGTATGTAGTGGACAGTAAATTTCAAGACTAAAAAGATATGAAGGGCCTTAATTATGAAGGCCTTTGACACCAAACAGAGAATTTTGTATTTGATCCTGGATGTTAGTGGAAGCTTCTGGAGTTTCTTGAATAGGGAGGTGACATGGTCCTGCACTTTAAGAAATCACTTTGGTAACTGAGTGGAGAATAGACTGGTACAAAGAGAAGCTTGTGTCAGGCAGACCAACCAGATTGCTATTGTAATTGTTCAGGAATAAGGAGGTCATGCAGCCAGGTAGTTGGCAGTACCACAAGAGAAAAGGGAGATATTGCAAAGATAAACTATATGGACCTTGACAATAAATTGGAAATGAAGGGTGACAGATAGTGGGGAAACAAGGATAACACCTTGATTAAAATTAAATTATGTATAAGCCTGGGGGATTAGGAGGATGATGTTGCACTCAGAAGTAATGTTTGGAATAAGAGAGGATTTGGGGGGAAAGATAATGAATTCAATTTTTCTTGTTGATTTTAAGATACTTACTGGACATCCCATTCAAAATATCCAGTTAGGGGAGCCAAAATAACAGAGGAGACAGCAACTCAGTTGAACTCTTCCAAAATGCCCCTCTAAGCAACTATAAAATAACCCCTGCAATCAAATTTTGGAGCAACAGAACCAACAAGAGAGCCAGCAACTTAGGAGATCAGCCAAAGAGATCAGAGGGGGCACCAGTCTGGAATGGCTGCAATATCTTCAACAGCAGCAGCTTCAGGATAAAAAGAGAGAAAAGAAGAAATGAAGAAAATAGAATGGAGGGAAATATACCATAATCATAACTGAGAATGTAAAGGATATAAACTCACCCATAAAACAGAAGCAAATAGCAGAATGTATTAGAAATCAGTATGTTCTTTATAAGAGACAGTCTTGAAAGATAGAGGCACATATAGAATTAAAGTAAAGGGCTGAAGCAGAATCTATTATGCTTCAGTTGTAGTTTAAAAAAAAAAAAGGAAAGGTAGCAACTCAGTCAAAGCAAAAGCAAAAAAAGACCTAATTAAAAGAGAGAATCGGTGAAACTACATTTTGCCTGACAAAATACCATAGACAACCAAAGCTCCGACAATGTATATCATAGAAAATTAAGCAATATCAAAAAAATGTATAACAAGTTTCTCTGCTAAAGGCCTTACTTCTCAAATATATTGGAAACGAAGTTAAATTTATAGAAATATGTCATTACCCAATTGATAGTCAAAAGGATATAAAGAGGTACTTTAAGAAGAAATCACACCTGTAAAAAGTCATGGAAAAATACTCTATATCACAATTGATTAGCAAAAAGCAACTTAAAACAACTCAAACAATTACAAAAGCTGGAGGGGATGAGGGAAATGCTGTTATTTTTCAGTTACTTTTAATCATGTCTGACAATGACCCCATTTGGGATTCTTTTGGCAGATATTAGAGTAGTTTGTCATTTCCTTTTCCAGCTCATTTTATAAATGAGGAAACTGAGGCAAATAAGGCAAATTAAGTGACTTGCACAGGGTCATATCACCAATAAGTGTCAGAGGTGAGATTTGAACTCAGGAAGATAAGTCTTCCTGATTCCAGACTTGACTGTCTATACCACTCGATCTACCTGCCCCGAGAGAAAATAGATGCATTAATAAACTGTAGGTTGGGTTGTAAATTGATCCAAACATTCTAGAGAACAATTTGAAACTATGCCCCAAGGACTATAAAATTGTGCATTTGTGTGTTTGATTTAGTAATACAACTACTAGGTTTTACCCCCAAAACAAAAAAAAAAAAAAAAAGGAAATGGCCAATATGTACAAAACTATAACATCTTTTGTAATGGCAAATAATTGGAAATTGAGAGAATGCTCAGAACAAGTTGTGACATATGGTTGTGATGAAGTACTATTGTATTATAAGAAATGAAGAGGGGAGTGATTTTTTATTAGAAATAAAAACAAACAAACAAAAATATGACAAGACCTATATAAACTGATATAAAATGAAATGAGAAGAACCAGAAGATCATTGTGCATAGTAACAAACATGTTGTAATGATTATCAATTGTGAAAAACTTGGCTATTTAGAGCAATACAATGATTCAAAGCAATTTTTTTTTTTTTTTTTTTTTTTTTTTTTGAGGCTGGGGTTAAGTGACTTGCCCAGGGTCACACAGCTAGAAAGTGTTAAGTGTCTGAGACCAGATTTGAACTCTGGTCCTCCTGAATTCAGGGCTGGTGCTCTATCCACTGCGCCACCTAGCTGCCCCCAAAGCAATTCTAAAGGACTTGCTATACACCACCATAGAGAGAACTGATGAATCCTGAATGTAAATTCAAGTAGAATTTTTTCACATTCTTTATTATAGTTTTTCCTTTTTTGTAACATGGTTAACAAGGAAATGTATTTTGCATGATTTTACATGTATAATTGATATAATCTTCTTGCCTTAACAATTAGTAGAGGAAGGATAGCAGGAAGGGAAACAACCTGGAACTCAAAATTTAAAAAGAAAAGTATATTAGAGATAAATAAATAATGCATTTATTTTTAAATATATCTCAAGCCAGTTCTAGTCATATGAAAAAAGCTCTAAATCACTACTGATTAAAGGAATGCAAACTAAGGCAACTCTGAGGTACTACTTCATACTTCTCAGATTGGCCAAGATGACAGGAAAAGATAATGATAAATATTGGAGGGGATGTGGGAAAACTGGGACACTGATGCATTGTTGATGGAATTGTAAACTGATCCAACCATTCTGAAGAGCAGTTTAGAACTATCCCCAAAGGGCTATCAATCTGTGCATACCCTTTGATCCAGCAGTGTTTCTACTGGATCTGTATACCAAAGAGATCATTAAAAAATGAAAAGGATCCACAGGTGCAAAAATGTTTGTAGCAGCCCTTTTTGTGATAACAAAGAATTGGAAAATGAGTACATCAGTTGGAGAATAGCTAAATAAGTTATGGTATATGAATGCAATGGAATATTATTATTCTATAAGAAATGATAAACAGGTTGATTTCAGAAAAGCGAGCAGAACCAAGAGAACATTGATCATAGTAACAACAAGATTATGTGATGATTAACAGTGATGGGCATGGCTTCTTTTCAATTAGTAACTTTGGAGAGAGAATTCTCAGTGGAATAATGAGGTCAGAAGCTTGAATTGTAGGATGTTAAGAATAAAGTGAAGGGAGAGTAAATAGCAGAATCTACAGTATGTAGATGGTCTTCTCAAGTAATTTGGTCAAAAGGAGAAGAGATATGGGATAATATGGGAAAAATCAAATGAATTTTTTTTTCTGGATAGGAGAGAGTTGGACATATATATATATACAGGTAGTCAAGAAAAAGCCCGTAGTTAGGGAGAAACTGAAGGTAAGTGACAGGGTAGAGATAAAAGAAATATGGGAGAGAGAGAGTTGGAATGGGATCCAGTGATAAGGGGATTTTTCTTGGCAAGGAATGGGACATCTTTTTGTGTGAGATAAGGATGAAGATGGCAATAGTGGCAGAAAGTTTCTAGGATGAGAAAGGAGAGAAAAAGAAGCTAAAACCCTTTTTAGATGTTTTTCTTTAGGAAAGTGGGTAGAACAAAAATAAAGGTCATTCTTAGAGAAATGGACTGAGTGATAAATTTAACTTTTGTACCCATAAAATAGTAGCCTTCCTCTTAGACCTGGAATGACTGGTTCTAAAACCCATCTCTCTTCATTAGGAAAAGATCAAGATATGAGTGAACCACAAAGACCCCAGAAGTTCAGGGAGTGGTACAGGAAAGTTGGTTCTTCAACATTCCAGACTCTTAACTGTATTTAAAGGTACACAAATCCTATAAATTCCTACCTCAAATCATTTTTAATGCATAGACTGAGGTCAGTAGACTATGTTATTCTGGATTTCTCTCTTTCTCCAAATTAGAAATTCTCCAGTATTACTGTTAAATTAAATGAAATTGTTTCTGGTGGATTTGAACCTAAAAATAGAGTAAATAGTTTTAATATATTGATTTTTTTTCTTCAACAGTAGGTTTTTCTTAATGGTTTTTCTATGTTAATACAGAAGGTTCAATGGATATACACAATAGGAGAAGTAATATACAGAAGGTAAAACAGGGCAAAAATAATTTTTAATGTTTACTACATGCCAGGTAGGGCAGCTAGGTGTAACAGTGTTTATAATGCTGACCCTGAAATCAGGAAAATCTGAGTTCAAATTCAGCCTCAGATACTTACTATCTCTGTGATCCTGTCACTTAATCTCTGTCTTAATTTAGTGGAGGAGGAAATGGCAAACTACTCTAGTATCTTTGAGAAGAAAAATTCATAAACAGTATGGTCCATGTAGTCAAAGAGTAGTTTATAATGAATGAATGAATAGCAGTGATATATTAGGAACTATACTAAGACTTGGGAATACAAATGAAAGTAATAAATAAAGTAAAAAATAAAAATAATGCCTAACTTATTCCAATTATTTTCTAGTGGGGGAAAACAATATATAAAAGAGAGCTGAAAAGTTTTGGGAAAAGGTACTCTAATAGCAGCTTAGACTATAAAATCAGAATAGAGCCAGGAAGGGAATAACAATTGTATAATCTTGGCTTCTCCCCAAAAATGGGGGGCCCAGAAGGAACTTGCCAATGGAAGAAGGGAGCTGTCTTGTAAGAAGGATGTTTCCCCCAAAAAAGGCAATAAAGGAATTTCTGGCATGAGAAGACAGCTAAGATTTGTTCTCCAAGTCCAGAAAGTCAGAAGCAGATTCAGAAGAATGAAGGTTATCTTTTTAAAAATTAATTTTTAAAAAATTAAAGAGGTGTTGACATAAGGGAGTAAAAATCTAAGTTTCTTCCAAAGAAATGCATGAAGAAAGGTATGTGACTTTAGAAGCTTTTATCAGATGCACAGACTGGTTTGGAATTTAATTAATTTATGCAATCAACAAGTAGTTATTAAATAGCTACCATGCATCAGATTTGCTAGATCCCGAGAATACAAAGGCAAGAATGAAATAATTCTACTTTGATCATTTTTATCATATTCCAGACTCAGAAGATTCATTACAACAGTATTAATTTAAATTTGTCATATTCTCCTGAAAGGAAAAAAAGGACAGTCTGAATATTTGAGACATTTTTAAAATAAATAGTTTTTGTTGCATGTGAAATTTTTTTGTCTACCTAAATTTTTACTTTTGATGCTGTCCTAATTTGAACATGACATATCTGAGATTAATTTTCAGAGATGCTTCATTCCATTTGTAGGAGTAACATACTGGAAGTATTTAAAATTTGGATTTATCATCAGATAACTGAGGGTAGAACATCCTAAGTGTATCACTGACTACCTGTGTAACATTGGGAAAGTCTTAAATTCTCTATGTCTTGGTTTCCTCATCTGTAACATTTGGGAATGGGAGAAAATGAAGTAGACAGGTCTAAAGCTCCTCACATCTCTTAATGTATGATTCTAAGACTTACTGGATACTTGGATACATGGAACCAGTTTCTGCACCTTCTGCCTGCAGTTGCCCATATTAAACCAGCTGTTGTTGTTGGTTTTTTTTTTCTTGGTAAAAGGGTGAGAGTTGAAGGGAGCATGGGAATGATAGCAGAGCAGAATGAAGTTTAACTGGGTAGGGGTGAATCCTGTATCCTCACCCTCTCTCAAAGTCTCTTGAAGCTATATCCTTTTTACCTCTCCTTCCCCAGGAAGTATTTAGGAAGAGGACCTCAAAAGAGGAATAGGACCTCATAGAAGTACAGCAAGAGTTCCCCATCCACTTTCTTCACTTTTTCAAGACAAAACTCTGACTTCACCACCCTCCTTACAGCTCTGCTGTTGCCCCTTGCAATATCCAGGGCATTTCCTTGTAAATGAATGGAGAGTAGCCCTCTGACATTTTTTGTTAAATCTGAAGCTGCACAAGCCTTCTGAGAACAGTGGAATTTGTAGGATTTCTCTAATTCTTTTGAACGTAAAGTTGGCAGAAAGTTCTCTGTGTTACCAGGCAACTGAACACTCTGTCAAGAGCATTTTCATGAAGCCTTTAAAATCTTTTTTTCCTTAGATTACCATAAAAGATCTCACCACTCTACATCTGTCTCTGTGGAGAAAGCAGAAGGAATCAATACCAGCCAAGGAGGGGGAGGGATAAAAGAAATAGCTCTACTGATACAAATTCAGGAAAAAGTGGGAGGCAGATTGTTTGGGGCACCCCTGGGAGAGACAATCATCAGGATTACCTTCAAATAGCATTAAATTTTTCAGCAAATTACAACTTCGTGTACTCAAGTCTTACCTCATGTAGTATGAAGTGGTATTTTGCAATGAAATAATAATCATCTTAAAACCTTTATAGAAAAATTTATAGACAAGCACCATTTTATTCTGTTTTAGCCATTCTCCATTAGTTGTTCATCTTTGGTATGCTAAGACTACCAGGGGATAAATAGGGAATTAATTTTGTTGTTCAGTCATTTCAGTCTTACCCAACTCTTCCCAACACTTCTTCTAAGGTTTTCTTGGCAGAGATACTGGAATGGTTTGCCATTTCTTTTTTCAGCTCCTTTATAGATGAAGAACTTGAGGCAAACAGATTTATGTGACTTGCCCAGGGTCATCCAGCTAGTAAGTATTCAAGGTCAGATTTGAACTCCAGAAGATAAATCGTCCTGATTCCAGGCCCCACACTATTCACTATGCCACCTGGCTGCTGATGTCATTTTGGTCCTCTTCAAGAATGAAGGACAATAACCAATTGATTGGTTTTGTTTAATGGTTTTGCTTTGTTCTCATGTACCAAAGATTACTTAAGGGAAGTGGAGAAGGAGGGGTACAAATGACTGTGATATACAAATTACAAATATAAATAAAATTTAAAAAAAATAAACATTTATTTTACTAGCATTTATCATCAGTCCACCCTACCATTCCCCATCCCCATTTAACAGCAACAATAATTTTTAATGAAAAATTTAAAAAAATAAAATCTTTACCATAAACAGGTGTAGATCATGAAAACAACTTCTCATGTTGGCCATGCTTCAAACTGTATATTTCTCCCTAGATTTTTAAGTTCATCATTTCTTAGATAGGAGGTGAGTCACATGTTTTATTTTCTGTTTTCTGGACTTGTGGCTCACTGAAATTTTTTAAAGGTTATATTTAAACTCCCTGGAATCATGGAAAATGAACCTATTTATTATTCCCTATTAGAAATTGAGTAAAAATGTCAATGTTTTCAGGACAGTCAAGGAAACCTAACTACTGAATAAAACTCCCCTGAAGAATCCTGCCACAATATAACTTGCATTAAGCATGCAAAGTTTTCAGAAATGCAATTCTGCCAATTTGTAAAAAAATCTTATTTGACAAATTACTTTGTTCAGAAAAGAAAAAACAAAAACACTGCACCATTTTGCCCTTTTTAAAAAATATGAAAATTAAGAATTCATCAGCCAATAATTATGCCATTTCTGCAAATTAAACATACAAACTTTTCATCTTTTTTAGTGGGATAATCCTAAAGCTAATAGAGAGCATAAATTCCAAATAGTAATGTCCTCAATCTTAAAAAATCCCCTGGATTTCATATTCAAACTTTTATATTATTTCCCCCAAATAAGCATAAGTTTATTAAAATCTTTCCTTGAGAAGAAGTCATTTTTTGTGCATACATTTAATGAAAATTTGGAAAAGAAAATTCAGATTCACTGGTCTTTGCAACCCTTGGGATTTTGCTTTTATAGCTATGAAATGCTGAAAACGATTTCCAGATCTGTTTTGCAAGATCCTAACCTCAGAGTGTTGGAATAAAGTCAAGGAAAAAAAAAAACATAAAGCCCCCATACAAGCAAAAATTTAATGTAAAACTCATCAACTGTGCATGTGATCTTAGCATCCTAACCTAGATAAGAGTCTAAGGCACTGTGGGGAGAGATAGAAACAAAATCATAGCTTGACTGATGTATACTGGAGGAAATGGGAAAGCCATTGGGGAGAATGGGTATATAGATCACTTAGTGATATTATCCAATTATCTTAAAATGCTATTAGCTTAATAGGAATGCTCACATTCTATTTTGGTGAGGATCCCAAATTATCATTTAAAATCTAGGATGCAATTTCCTCATCTGAAATAATAGCTGTAGAATCAGTCTTAAAGTCATCATTAACTGGGTATCAGGTATCAGTCTTATTCTGACATGTCAAATTTGTGACCATGGGCAAGATATTTAATCCTTCAGTGTCTACTATAGTTCACTGGATAGAACTCTCAACCTAAAGTCAAAGACCTAAGTTCATATACGTATTGGCAATGTGACCTTGGGTCACTTGATTTGTCAACCTCATTTTCCTCCATTGTAAAATGGTAATTATTATAGCACCCTTCTCCCAAGATTGTTATGAGGATCAAATGAATCCTGCTTGGCATATAGTAGGCTTTTTTTCCTTCCTTCCTTCCTTCCTTCTAGGACTGTAAGTTATAGAAAAAAATTATTCATTTGTACTAACAGAATAAATTTCTTCAGTAAGAATTCACTATACTGATAAATCATAGATTCAGATGAAAAATAATAGCTAATGTTTATAAAGTGCTTATAAGTTTATAAGATCTTTTGCATGCATTATTTCTTTTGTTCTCACCACTGTGAGGTAGGTTAGCTCCTTTCCTAATTTTACAAATAAGGAAATTTATGATCTCTAAGGTCTCTTCAGGGACAAATTCTATGATTTGTCATTTCTACGAAATGTCTTATACATTTCCCTATTGTGCCTCACCCTAGACTATGAAGTTCCCAGCCTTCCCTCCAACCACTACATAGGCTCTCACAACAGTGGTTCTGTAGGTCCCCTTAGGGAAATGTTCTTCCCTTCAGCCTTCCTTCCCACTTTCCTCCAGATCCCCTTGTGGTTGTGGCAAGATCACCTCTCAGAGCAGGCTCTGGTCAATAAAAGGACTATTAAGAATTCTAACTTCCTGCTTTGTGTCTTGGGGCAGTAAGGGGGCTCAGTTGGTAGAGCTGACCCTGATCCTGACAGTCAATAGGACTGAGTTCAAATTCAGCATCAAACACTTGACACTTACTAGTTGTGTGACCCTAGGCAAGACATTTAACCCTGATTGCCTCACCAAAAAAAAAAAAAAAAAAAAAAAAAAAAAAATTCCATTTTACTGCTTTTAGTCTGGGTTGCAATATGAACCACAGATTGTCACCTTCAATGTCTCCTTTATTGCAATGCCATATCAATATCATTCTTTACTTTTCACTCTCCTTTCCCCCATGTATCCAATTAGTTGCCATTTTCTACTATCTCTTTCTTCACAACATTTCTCATATGATCCCCTTCCCTATACTTAAAATGCTACTGCTCCAATTCAGCCTCATCACCTCCTATTTCCAATCCTTCCATACAGCCAATAAAGTGACTTTACTAAAGCACTAATATGATCATGTCATTCTCTTCCTCAATAAACTTCTGCTTACTCTAGGATCAAATATTTTTTCCATCATCTCATTCTTTTAAATTTCCATTAATTATCAGTATAGAATTGCATGTATACATATAATTTATAAATAAGTACTTGTACGCATATTAGAGATTTGTGTGAGCTTTTTTTAACTGATGATACACATTCAAAAAACTGTGGAGACATCTGTCTTAGATAATTTCATGAATTTCTATGTTTAAAAAAAAAACAATGGGTCATGCCTCTTTAAAGTTGCATAGTACAATAGGGAAAAATCAGATAATCAGATAATCTGGATTCAAATCTTGATTTTGCCCATTCTTACATGAAATCTTGAGCAATGTCACATGATCCCAAAAGGGCTTCCTCAGGTTATATGACCTTTTAGATCCTGACCCTTTTATTCACCTTTATTCCAACTCTAACTCTATTTTCTTAACTGAGTTAGTCCATGGCCAGTTCTGTTCTGCAAGCCTTTCCATCACAGTGACTAGAGCCTGCTGAAATTGAGCCATAGAATTTAAGAACCTTGGAGCTTAAGAAGGACCTCAGTGGAGTTAGATTGTAACTACTCAACAAAGCCAATGAATCCATGAACAGACAATTATTGAGTGCCTGTTGTATACAAAGAACTTTGCTAGAAACTGGGGGAATATCCTATCACCACGGATTTTAGGGGTAACTAAGGAAATTGGGGTTGGGAGGTAGAAGTGACCAGACCTATGAGTTTATTAGAATATGTAATTTCCCATAAGGAAACTCCTATATATGCAGATTCTCTACCAAAGAGATGATCTCCAACTTATGTTCTTAAAGAATTTCCTGGAGATACTGAGAAATCTTCATTTTCAAGTGACTAGTCCAGAGTCACACAACTGGTATATTTTAGATGTGATCTTCCTGATCACATCAGGATCAACTGACATCAAGACCAACTCCCTCTTTATTACTACCTAGCTGTGTGCCATCACCTGGGAAAGAAGCATTCATCTGATGAACATTAAGTGAGAATTTGTGCTAGGGAGTGACATTACCGAAATGAACAATACGTATGAGAAGAATTCACAGGATGGAGCAATCACTTCCAGCTAGGAATTAGGAAAGGCTTTCCAGAACAGGTGGAAGTCATTAGGCCTTAAAAGACATTAGATATTAATCTATGGAGAGAGAAAAAAATGGGGCCTTTTTCAGACAGGCAAAAATCCTTCAATAGGACTCTTTTCTTTATATGAAGTTGATAAATATAGGAAAAAAGAATAAATATAGAAGGGATCACAGTGGCCATCTAGTCCAATCAAGTTATTTTGTTCCTGAGGAAACTGAGGTACAGAGAGTTTAAGGTATTTGCCAAAGTCACTCCAGAATTAAGTGGCAAGAGCCAGTATTAATACTTCTTTCCAAGGTTCTTTCCACTCTTCTACACTACCATGTGAAAAACATTGGAGTACTATCCTTAATTATTAAGCCCCTTATCTTCCTTCCAAAGTGTCATGATACTGACCTGCTTATCTCATCCTACAAAAATATGTGAATAAAACGTTGAGAAGCCAAACCTATCACTTAAGGTCCTTGTCCTCTCTATTGAGAAACCTAATCAAAATGTAACTTCTGTTTGTTTACTATGATAAGGCTATCTGTCAGTAGAAATTGGCTTGAGGCCCTTGGCTCCTTTCATCCCCCCTCATCCAGGAAAAGGCACCAGATAATTTACTTTATTCAGTGGGGCTCAGAGATAAAAGCCTCGGTTTCTCATTAGCAATCCCAGGAGCTCCTCCTCCAGCATCCTCTTGACTCTCCTGTCAACAATCCTGATGCTGGGAATAAAAAGACTGTCCAAAATAGAATTAAAAGAGGGCAGAAAAGCAGTTCGTTTCTCCTGCTCTGCATGGAGGTGCAGCACAGCAGCTCCCTCCCTGGAGAGCTGTCTTTTCCGTACCACTGCCCTGGCAGTCCTTCTTACATGACAATTCAGCCATCCACTTTTAGCTGCCTGCCCTTCTTTTGGGAGTTGGGTATAGGGAAGGGGCCCAATGGCAGGCAGGCAGTGGCCCTCATAGTGAGCAGCTAGACAAGCTTTGTAATCCTGGGAGAATCAAGCCTGACTACTCAAAGAGGAAATCTGGGAAATGCATTTGAGATGTGACTGGAAACAGATTAAGTTTCCTACTGGCTCTAAAAAGCACTAACTAAAGAAAAGCCATTCAACAATGTATAAGATAATAGACTAAAAGCAATCAGGCTGCAACCCCGAGAATGCAAATCAGTTGCAAATTTATAAGAAATAGGAGCTTCTTCTTTTGAGATGACTTTTTTTTTTTTTTTTTTTTTTGGATAACCTGGTGCCATAGAGTAAGAAGAGGTAGGATCTAGGAAAAAGAAACTTGAAAAAATTATAATTTTTATTAAAAATAATATAAATAATAATATAAAATAAAAATATATAAAGCACTTTAAGATTTGCAGAGTGCTTTATGTATATGATCTCACTTAATCCTCACAATAACCCTGTGAGGTAGGTATAGTTATTATCCTCATTTTCCAGACAAGGAAACTGAGCCTGGGAGAAATTTAAATAATCTGCCCAAAGTCACACAGTTTATAAGCTTCTAAGGCAAAACTAGATCTCAGGTCTTTTTGATTCTAAATCTACTGCATTGTCAACTGTGCCACCTAACTTCCATAAATAAACAAAATAAAAATGTTGAGACTTATCATAAGCACTGGGCATTCTAATTGTTCAATGGGGGAGGGAAGTGAAGTGTAGAATCACCAATAATGTAGACTTCTTTTACAAAATGACGGGATTAAGTTAGATGGTCTCAAGGAGTTTACTCGATTCTAAAGCTGTGCTCCTATGGTCTTTTCCTTCTGAGATTACCTCACATTTAAGCTGCCTGTATTTTGCATGTTTGCATGATGTCTCCCCCATCAGGATGTGAATTTTTAAATTTATTTTATTTTTATTTTTGCTGAGGCAATTGAGGTTAAGTGACATGACTTGCCCAGGGTCATACATCGATGAAATGTTAAGTGTCTAAGATCAAATTTGAACTCAGGTCCTCCTGACTTTAGGGCTGGTGCACTGCGCCACTTAGCTGCACCTATGGATGTGAATTTCTTGAGAACAAGGACCCTACCATCACCTTTGTATCCCCATCATCTAGCAAAGTATTCAGTGCATAGTAAGCACTTAAAAAACTTGTTGACTGATTGAATTGCCCAAAGTCCCACCATAGAATATATTCTTTTTTAGGACATTTCAGGACAGCTCCAGTTTCCTTTTGGAGGTCTACTGAGGGAGTAAGCTTAGACTAGAATTTGTTAAGGAGATATCCTTGGTGAATGGGATTTATAGAACCAAGCTTCTTAAGCTGTGAATCATGATTACATGATTGTGTAACAATACGGGGGAGCTGTGAAAAATTTGGCAACAGTAAAAAATACCAAATATTCCACCAAGATTTAATTCTTTATGTAAAAATAAATAAGCATATCCATATCATTAGTATGCAAATTTGCTTTTGTCTTTAATCAATGATGAAATTATATATATATACACCTGAAGAATTGTTTTAAAATAAATTTCTTTATGATTATCAGTAAATGTTTGATTTGTATGCATATTTTATATACCTATATATAACAAGAATGTCTTGGGTGAAAAGGGGTCATAAGTGGAAAAGGTTAAGAAGCCCTTCTATAGAGGACTTGCTTCTAATGGTGCCTGAGGCACAAAGACTCATCTCAGTGAAATCTCTTCCATACATTCCTTTCTTTCCACTCATAAGATGTCTACCTTTATTCACATAAGTATCACTTCTCACCTGTACTATTGCAAAAGCCTCCTAATTTAACTCTGAATTCTGGAAGAAATTATAGAGTCATTAAATAACAGAATTTGAGGGTTGGAAGAGACCTCAGCAATCAGATAGCCCCACCTATACATAAGGTTTCCTCGGCCCCATCCCCAACCCATAAAATGTTTGAAAAGAAGGGATTAGAAATCCAGAGCTGGAAAGGAACTCAAAAGTCATTTAGTCCAAAATCAGATGAGGAATTCTCCAATCCATCCATACAGTTGCCAAAATAATCTTCCTTAATAATATTCTGGTCATGCTGTTATCTCTTGCAAACCAATCTCCATTATTTTGCCTGATTTTGACATTTCAAATCTCTCTTGTGTGCCTTTGCATAGGCAGTTGTCCTTATTGGAAATAATTTTCTCTTCACTTCTCCCTCTCAGAATCTTCAGCTTCTTCCAAAGATTATAGTGATGTTTTTGGATTATCATGAATTCCATTTCCCTCCTTAAATTATACTATATTTACTTACCTGGTATATCCTACATTAGAATGCAAACTTCTTGAGGGCAAGGGTTCATTCCATTTTATCTTTGTGTCCCTAGTATCTTCTGGTACATAGAAGATGCTTAAAAAATCACTGAGGGCAGAGATGACTTCATAGCCCCAGAGGCTAACACACTGTTGCACATAGTAGGCATTTAATTTTATTTGAATTAAATTGACTATAAGTTATATGAGAACTATATTTACAGAGCCTTCCCAAGGTTTGTACTATTCTATATAGCCAGAGTCAATCAGGAATTTTTATTTGCAACGTATAAGGAACATAATATGAAATCTTTAAGGGAATCACTCTTGTAAGCATCCTCAGACTAGAAACAACTTAAAATCAGGAGTGAATTTCACCAAGTTGACTGCAGACCCAGGGGTTCCTAACCGGGGATCTATGAACTTGCTTTTAAAAATTTTAAATTCTATGTATTTTATTTTGTGCTTTTAAAAGTATTAGTCTGAGAAGAGGTTCATAGTCACAGAAGGGTTCCCCAGAATGTCAGAGGAGTCCATTCATATTACAAAAAAAAAAAAGTTACAAATAAAGGCAAACCAGGGCTATCAAGAGATATTCTAAAGTTATGGTTCTGGACCAGAGGCCCTTATAGTATAGCGCCGTCGGTATCATCACATGCCCTAATTATTATCCATAGCCACCAATACTGTGTCTACCCCATTACAAAGTAATAAATCAGAATTCTGAGTGCCCTCTGGTGGATACCCAATGGATGAACCCTTTTTCAAAAGGAAAGAAAAACAAATACCTCTAAAGAAAATCTTCCTTTCTCACAAAGTCTAGCAACTCAATGTTTTCATTTCATGATATTTTAGCAGCAGGAGCCAATTGTACTGAAAATGTTTCATTAATCAGCACATCTCCCCAGGACTTCTCCTCCTGATTCATTACAGTTTTTTACACAACTGTTCCCTTGAGTGAAGAGTAATTTTTAAAGCTCATTTCTAATGACTTGGACAAATGTTGAAAAATACTCTGCCCACTAATCTTCCAAAAAAGCAGCCTGCCCACTAATCTCCCACTATTTGCATCAAGTCACAATTCATTTCTATTGTAGGGGAAAGAGGGTGACTGGATAGTGGACAATAATGAAAGGCTTCCAATGTGACTTCATGCTAGTGTTGAACTCACTCATTCCTCAAGTCCAATTCACCCTTCCTGCTAACTGTCAGACTGCACAGCAGCTCTCTGAAGCTTGTGACTATGTGGAACTGTGGGAGTTGCCTGTAGACTGTAAAGCTGTCTGGAAAACAAGAGACTGCCATCAAATAATACTTGTCAGATATACTGGCTCTTGGCAATCCATTCTGGGCCAAGTAAAACAGTCCTCCTTCAGATTTCACACTGCATGACCAGTTCCACTGAGTCACCTGATATAGCACTACACTATAAGAAATCTATGATGAGATTTGGAGAGATGAACCAGATGAACCAGCCTAAACTGACCTTCAATGAACAAGCCCATGATTGAAAAGCAGACAAATAAATCTTTGGCTCCTCATAAATTTTTTTCCTTAAACCATTCTAAGTCTGAGGCTACCTGGCTAACCTTGAGAAACCTTGAGAGATCTGGGACACTGAAATCTCCTTGTACTAAACCCAACACTTATGAATTAGATTTAACTCTAAGGAACCTCGCCTCTAATGTTTTTTTCACACTCATAGGTTTACTGACACCCTCAAACACATACCCTATCATCCTGAGGACAATGCTAATTACAATAAGTTATGGCTCACAAATCGAGGGTTTGCCCAAAAGAGGACAGGTAACAAAGCCACTGCATTTATTATGGAATAGTGAATGAAGGAGAAAGAGGGAGGAAGCACAGGGCAGGAAAGTGGTTTTGAACTTAAATAGAAATAGGGGTCTATATGCAAGCATCCCTGGAAGCCACATACTGACCTAGTTTAAATATGTAATATTATCTTTCTCTTATATTTTTACTTATTTTGTTAATAATTTCAGTAACATTTTAATCTGATTCAGTAGTGTTATGGGCTATCAAGAAACTAGGTCACAAAGATATGAGCCCTAAAAAGGCTGAACCAATGTTTCTGAGAAACGTAACATGTACTTTGCCAAAAAGCACAACATGAAATCCTATTATCTCAAAGCCATCAAGACCCAATTGAAAGCCGCCTAGGCCCTGAACAGCAAGGCCTCGAAGGCCAGTTCCAGAGGCCCAAGATCCCAAAGACTGATGGTTACCAAGTGTCCAAGCCCTGGGGTGAGCATAAAATGCCCAGTCTCAGGATCATGAAGCCCAAAAGATTACCAGAATCACTGACCCCAAGACTGCCAAGCCCATGAGCCCAAGGTTACCAACTCTGACTCCAAAGTCTGATTCCAAAACTGTCACATCTGACTCTAAGATCACAAAGCCCAGCAATCCCAAGCCTGTTCTGCCTACCTGCTCCAAGCCTACAGAATCCATTAACCTGAAGGGTGCCAAACCCAAAGATGCTGGAGCTACAGTTACTAGTCTTAAGCCTTCAAATTAGATGTTTCAGGACAGAGGACTTATTTGAAACCTAAACCATTGTGTTTTGCTTTGTTTTATTTTATTTTCCTCAGCCTGGATATGATTATTTACTATTTTGTACAAATAAAGGAACAAAAAAAGGAAAGTATGGCATAAGAAAAGCAATATTGCAATTAAATTCCTTCAAATTCAAATGCAAAAATAATTAGATATAGAACTATAAAAGTCATTCAACTGAGAATATATGTATATTTATATATTTATTAGTATTTTTATATTTATACATATATACACATATGTGCATGTGTGAAGATATATTCTTTCCACATATATATTCATATATACATGTATATGTGTGTATGTGTATTCATATATATACACATGCACTGGGCATGGTGCAACACACTTTAGGTGACATGGAATATGCATGAGTTACTATGAGAACAGATGACCTTCACTGCCATTCAGTCACTTAGGACTGGTTATGCCAGCAATCTCATCTCCTTAGGTTCTCCAATTTGTTTTTATTTCTTGTCAAAGTTCTGGTCTTAATACTTCTATCTTATCGTATTTTTCCCAATCCAGTATCTGAAGAAACAGGCAATTTTCTTTTACCTATGCACTATCTCAACCTGAAACTCTTACATCTTTTCCTGCTTTTACCATATATACTCAGTTGTATCCTGAAAATTGCATTTTAATCTTATGGAATTTTATTCAGAATATTAGGAGAGAACTTATGTCCCTTGTGAATGATACAGTATTAATTGATGGTAATGGTGGGGAAACTATTTTAGGTAAAGGAGAATCAAAAAGTCTGCCCTGGATAATCACTTATCACATGACTTCACTTCCAAAATTACTTTTCAAATGTTTTTCAGTTTCATGCTCTGCTTAAGCAATACTTTTATCAATGTTACTAGAATAATTAGCAATTTTATATTCTGGAAAGCAAAACTCCTTTACTTGTATAATGCACTATCAGCATTTGATACATGACCTAAAATGCGATATATTTACTACTGTATTTTACTATGGGGAGAGCATGCTGGGCCTGAAATCTTGAAGACTCATCTTCCTGAGTTCAAATCTGGCTTCAAAGACTCACTGGTTATGTGATCATGGGCATGTCACTTAATACTATTTGCCTCAGTTCCTCATCTGTAAAATGAGCTAGAGAAGGAAATGGCAAACTACTCCAGTATTTTTTCCCCAAAAAAAAAAAAACTCCAAATGGGTTCATGAAGAGTTGGATGTGACTAAAATGACTGAACAAGAAACCTAATCTATACATAAGGATCCCTGCAGAGGTATAATGACTTTGTTTTTAAGTGTAATGTTGTCTGGTTTACTGCATTTTTATTTACTTTGTTAAGTATTTCTCAATTACATTTTAATCTGGTCCTGGCTGTGTTCTGGAGCACTGAAGGCCCTAGCAAAGTGTTTGACATTTCTGCCTTAGCCTGTCAAAATCCTTTTGGATCCTGACTTTGTCATCCAGTGTGTTAACTTCCTTTCCCAGTTTTGCCTCATTTGCCACTTCAACAAGCATGTTATCTACGTTTTTATTAAATTCACTGATTAAAAATGTTAGACAGTGCAGGGTCAATTATAGATTCCTTTATAACAGGATGGGGAAGTAGAGGGAAGGATCATACTATGTGCATTGTACTAAGAGCTTTACAAATATTTCATTTGATCCTTACAACAAGCCCGTGAAATAAGTGCTATTATGATTCCCATTTTACAATTGAGGAAAGTGAGAGATAGGGAGATTAAGTGATTTGCCCACAATCTATCATCTACTCATTAAACATCTGAGGCTAAATTTAAACTCTGTTTTTTGTTTGTTGCTGCTGTTCAGTCATGTGTAACTCTTTATGACCCCTTCTGAGGCCTATTTAGCAAAGATACAGGACGGGTTTGTCATTTCCTTCTCCAGTTCATTTTACATATGAGGAAACTAAAGCAAACAGGGTTAAGTGACATGCCCAGGGTCACACAATTAGTAAGTGTCTGAGGCCAGATTTTAAGTCATGGAAATGGGTTTTCCTGATTTCAGGTCCAGCATCCTATCCACTGTGCCACTTAAGTGATTCATGAATATGTAAGTATATGCATACTATGTATACTCCAAAATTTAGGATGTTGTGTAAAAGGTATATGAATTAGGTTAATAGTTGAACTGTCTTTTGTTTGGCATTTGTTTTTCAATTTTAATTTGTTGGAATACAGAAAGTTCAAGGAGAAGACAAGAAAAACCACACTCAAATTCTAGTCTCTTATCACTAATGTATTCTAATACAGTATGCCAATGTCTTTGATATCCCATATACATCTACCTGAATAAGATCATATGATCTAAGAATTCCCTCTTTCAGCTCTTAGGAACATTGCTTTATCACAACCTATAAGTCATTCACAGACACCTTGACATCAAATCATGTTTCAAACAACAAGTTAAGTTCTTTTTTCAGTCCTTGAAGTTCTATCTTGGTCTGTAATTTGTTTGTTGATTTAATCAATAATCAATACTTATAGGTCACCTACTGTATGCAAAGTTCTAAGTCCTGGGATGGAGAGAATAAGTTGTTTTTTTTTTTTTAAAGAAGACAAAAAGCCCCCCTAATTCCTTAACTACAGAAGCTGGATTGAGCTGGAAACAATACACACACATATATACATACATACATACATACACACACACAAGAAATGTATCATTAGGTAGTATATAGGAGAAATGTTTCAGACAGTAACTATAGATATATAGATAGTATTAGTAAAAATGCTATAAATTGTCAATGCTGAAAAATTACTTACGTATATATCTTGCAAATAAAAAGCTATTTAAAAAAAAAAAGATAGATTTAGCTCTTTTTAGCAATACAATAATCCAAGACAATTTCAAAAGATTCATGATGGAAAATACTATCCACATCAAGAGAAAGAATTGTAGAGTCTAAATACAGATCAAACTACACTTAAAAAAAAAAAAAAGTAAAAATGCTATAGGTAGTAACTCTGGAACTTGAGGAAAGAAGGATCATTTCCACATCCAGTGGCTATGGAGCACCACAAATTTGTTTCTACTAGTTGTAGAAGAGAGTCAATGATTTCTATCATTTCCCCTAATGAAATCTCTACAAATTTGAGAACATCTACAACATAAACCATAATTAATTTTGTTTTGTTTTTCTTTAATTGGAGTGGGTATATATAAGACCTAATTCCAGGCCAAACAACATGAAATTCTCACTTAAATCAACTTAAGATAAATTCAGTGGAAATTCGGAGGGATATTGAAAAACTAAGAAAAGGAAAAATTGCTCTACCTGTAGGGTACAGGATATCTTGGTTATAGCAGGCAGACAAAGGAAGCACACAATTTCATTCACTCAATAATACCTCTTTACAGTTAGATTAACTATAATAGTTCAGAATTTGAGTGGGTCTGTATATGGTTTCTCTCCATGTTGGATTGGCCCATTTTAACTATCTTTGCTAAGTGCCGATTTCAGTATATAATAAATGTATATTAAATTTTTGTGCCCTAGGCAAAAGTTTCATTTGCCCTCCCCTAGTTATGATTTTGGTTGGCAATATCCCCAGAATTTAACCAAGCTCAGAGCAACTTATATATAATTAACTTATGATTCTGCTTAACTCATGATGGATTTTTTAATAAATAAAAAGAAAACAAAAATAGACAATGTTACTAGCTAGTGGAAATTCAGAAGGATATCCCAAAAGAAATAAAGTTCTAAATTGGACTTGCAGACTAGAAGAGTATTTATATTTTCCCCAAATTCCTGCTGCCTTCTGGAATATCAGCAGTAGAAGCAGCAATACACAAAGATAATAGAGGTAGCTTTCCTCTTCAGCATTCTTTTATTAATTTGTTTGTTGCATTGGAGGTACTTTTCTTGTTTTCTAGACATGTTCAATAGAGTTCTTTCATTTTTAAAATTTATGTAACAAGCAAACCCTCCCTCAAACTCACTTAGATTCCCCTAAAAAAGCAAGAAATAGAAATAAATTGGCAAATTTCTCAGCAAGCAATAACAGGAAGAGAGCAAAAAACAAAACAAAACAAAACAAAACAAAACAAAACAAAACAAAACAAAACAAAACAAAACAGCATACAGTTAACCACAGAAAAAGACTGAAAAAACAAGTCATAAATCAAGATTAGGTAAAAATGGAGTGAGCTGTGCATTAAAAAGCCCTGCCAGTGATTATGTCTGGAAATAAAAGTAAGGGCTTACTTTCATAAAGCATTTGATTTCACAATGTTTGAACACTAACTGGACCCTCATAATAACCTGGGGTGCTAGTTAGTACAACTACTATTTCCACTTCCTTTTGATGAGCAAATTAAGACTGAAATCTACCTAGGTTCATATCACTCCCCTACTAAAAAGATGATTGCATTTAGTTATTCTAAATCTTATGCTCTCCTTGTAGGGTAAACTTTATCTGGTGCCTCATACTCAATGCCTTTTTAATCTCTATGACGTGTTCACAAAAGAGCTTCTTGTTAAGTGTACAAGTCTATTCCTCCCCACCCTCCATCTGCATGTCACAGACTTACCCCAGCCTTGATAACAATGATCCTTCCTGTTTCAGAAGGTACTTGGAACCTAAATAATGAAACTTCAACACTGAAGAATGAAAAAGAATTATTTAAGGAGTATTCCTACAACACAACAACAAAATGAGAAGTTCAATGAACCTAATGGAATTATAGGGCTTCAGCCATCCGATAAAAACAACTGAAAGACACATGAGAGTTTCTAGCAAACAGCTAGCTAAAGGACCTACCTGATTACTGGTGGCCATTAAAAAATGAAAGTTGGGAGGGAGCGGAAGAAGACTAGAGAAGAGAGTTAGCTCTGAAGGAAGAAATCAGCTGTTAAAGATACCCTTGAGGACCAGCTCTTCTTCTTCTTCTTCTTCTTTTTTTTTTCTCTAATGTTTCTTGAAGAAAGCAGAAAGGATTTCTTTCTCTTTTTCCTTCCCTTT
This sequence comes from Sminthopsis crassicaudata, assembly GCF_048593235.1. NCBI lineage: Eukaryota > Metazoa > Chordata > Mammalia > Dasyuromorphia > Dasyuridae > Sminthopsis > Sminthopsis crassicaudata. The sequence continues at coordinate 278,631,533 of NC_133618.1, forward strand.
CCCATTAGCAATGATGTCTGTCAATTAAAAACACATGGCATTGGGGACCAGCTGTGGAGTCAAGTTGTCATGGAAGAGGAGGAGATGGGGAGAGAGAGAGAAGAAGAGAGAGAAAGAGAAAAAAGAGAGAGAGGAGAAGGGGAAAGAAGTGGAGAGAGACAAAAAGGGAGGAAGCTAGAAAAGAAGGAGAAAGAGGAGGAGGAAGAGGAAGAGAAGAGGGAAGGGGAAGAAGAAAAGGGGGAAGGGAAAAGAAGGGGACCGGGGAGCAGTAAAAAGAAAGAGGAAGGGGGACAGAAAAGAGAAAGGAGGAAAAGGGAGAAAGGAGAAGGGGAAAGGGAAGAGGAAGAAGAGGGAGAATGGGGAGGAGGGGGAGTATGATGGAGGAAAAAGGGGAAGGAGAAGAGAAAGGGGGGGAGAAAGGATCAGGGGCAAGAGAGAGGGAACCTAGAATCTAAAGGTTAGATCTTGCTCCTTGAGAGGTTGTAAAGTTAAGATTACAAGGGAACAGATCTGGAGAGGTTCCTGCTGATTCTAGAGTAAAGGTTTTGGCTTTTTCTGGAAAAAGCTCCAGGAAAAGATTTCTGGAGAGGCAGAAAGCTTAATACCAAGGTTAGAGGGAGCTGTCCAAGCAAATTGGTCATCCCACAGTATTAGATAGGGAAGCTGTCCTGTTTGCTAATTGTAAGCCACTCTACTTGTAAACTCTATGGACATCTACTCTTAACTCTGACATAGAATGTAGTTATAAGAGAATGTACCCTAGGTTTATAGAAAAGATGTTTCATATGCCATTCCTTGGCTTTGAAGTAATTGTGCCATCTGCATAACTAGAAATAAATTATTCATGCTGATAAACATTGTTGAGCTATATAGCTCAATTGAGTATAGACTCACAAGACAATTTCCATCTGGATAGTTATGTTGGGGTACCCAACACAGGAGTGGGAGCATAGGGAATATCTTCAAGGTCATGATACAGCAAAGAGAATGGAAGGCAAATGAAGAGCAATGTTGGTAACTAGGGCAAGGTAATCAAAGCATTGTACCAGAGCACTATCATTTAGAGATCAGCACTTTTACACTTTCTACAGACTAAAAAAGTTGCAATGTTTCTTAGTTAAAATAGGAAGCTAGCAGATGGCCCCCTTTCTCTTTCCCCATATCATTAACACTCCAAGTGAGCTCCTCCCTGGATCATCTTCCCCAGAAACGGTCTTGAAATATCCTGGGGCAGGGGGCAGCTAGGTTGCACAATGGATAGAGCACCAGCCCTGAATTCAGGAGGACCAGAGTTCAAATCTGGTCTCAGACACTTAACACTTAGCTGTGTGACCCTGGGCAAGTCACTTAACCCCAGCCTCAGGGGAAAAAAAAAAAAAGAAAAAGAAAAGAAAGAAATATCCTGGGGCTTCCTACTCACAGGGGCTGGTATCCCAGGGTATCTCTCTACTACAATTGAATTGAGTATTAAAAAGTTGACTTGAGAGTCTATTTTTCCCTGTTTTTTAAGACCCATTTTTGAAGATTTCCCTAAGAATCAAAAGTGATGATTTTGAAACATCCCTGATTATGAATGACAAAGAAATAGAATTTAATAAGATATAAGCTAGAACTGAGAGCCTGCTCTTTTGATTTGTTTAAAGTTCCAGATTGTAAGCCAGTGAACCCAAATTTCATTAGGTTGAAGTGCTAAAGTTTTACTTCCCCAAAATCTGTGTTTTCAGTTTTTTCATATCAGCATTAATCCAAATGAATATGATCTTGCCCTGACCTTGAATACTCCCCCAACTTGCCTTCATTTCAATTAAAGAAAAGTAGTGATAATAGCATCGAAGAGGCACTTTGCTTAGTAGTAACATACCACATGCTCCATTTCTTCACTCACTTTCCTTTGGAATAGCAACATAAGACAAGACAAATTCAAGGGATGTTATTATAGTAGAATTGACAGAACTTAGTAACTGTTGAGATATGTGGGAGGGAACAGAGAGAGGAAAGTTGAAGATAAGACAGATTTTTCAGACATGGGGGACAAGATGAATGAATGGTGATTCCTTAGACTGAAAAGGGGAAATAGGAGATGGATTACTGGAATGGGGAATAGAAGAAGAAAGGGAATAGGATTAGGATATTTGGGGTTGAAGGGCCAGCAGGATACTGTCTAGTGAGAACTGTGGATCTGGGACTTGGAAGAAAGGTTGGGAATAGAACAAAGACAGATTGAAGAGCCATCTGCACAGAAACATTAGTTGAAGCTGTGGGAGAGAATGAGATTGCCAAGGAAGAGAGTACAGAGGGAGATGGCACTAATGAAATTCCTGTTTAGTATAACGCCTAGAAGAACTCCCCCTCCCCACTGTTAAAGTATATGGTATTCTATTTGATAATATTCTGAAAAAAAAAATGAATGATTCATCTTCTTCACTATGAAGAGGAATGTTGGGCTTTTCCTTTTGAAGTGATGTTTAAGGAATGCCACTTGGCATTAACCAGGATAAATATATGTAAAAGGCTAAGGAAGAATTGGTGTCAATATAGTCTAAAAGTCTGTACATCCCTATATTAGGTGTCTCACTTCCCCAGTAGCAGAGATGGAGAAGAAAATGAAGGTAATCAGAATTCTATTCTCAGTTATCTGTTCTCCAGATATATTCTCTCCCTTGACAATTTCCCCATCATCCAAGGCTTCAACTATCATCTTTGTGAGAATGTTTCTCAAATTTTTATGTTTCTCCTGAGTTTTATATTGTATTTCATATAATAGACACTTAATAAATGTTTATTGATTGATTGACTATTCCACTTACCTATATACTACAGGCAATTACCTATTAATTACTTCTCAATGTAGTCCAGGCACTGAAAACTCAAAATGTTATCTTCAGTTTTTTGGTTGATGGTTCTTTCCCACCATCACCCCCTTATATGATATCAGTTCCTCAACAACAAAGAATGTCTTTTATGCTTTGATATTGTCCATCGTGCACATTATTTTGCTAGACACACAGGTATCAAATAAATGCTTGGTGAATGAATGAAATATATGCAGCTTTGAGACAGATAGATCAGTGGCTACAGAGCTGGATCTGGAGTTAGGAAGATCTGAATTCAAATGGGGCCTCAGATGCTTATTAGCTGTGTGATCCTGGTCAAATCACTTAATGTCCATTTACCATAATTCATTGGGGGAGGAAATGGCAAACCATCCCAATATCTTTGCCAAGAAAAATTCAGGGACAAAATGGTCCACTGGGCTACAAAGAATCACAAATAATTGAACAACAATTGGGCAGCTAGACAGTATAGTGAATAGAATATGGGCCCCTGAGCACTTACTACTTCCTAGTTGTGTGGCCCTAGACATGGAAAGAAAGAAAGAAAGAAAGAAAGAAAGAAAGAAAGAAAGAAAGAAAGAAAGAAAGAAAGAAAGAAAGAAGAAAGAAAGACAGAAAGAAAGAAAGAAAGAAGGAAGGAAGGAAGGAAGGAAGGAAGGAAGGAAGGAAGGAAGGAAGGAAGGAAGGAAGGAAGGAAGGAAGGAAGGAAGGAAGGAAGGAAGGAAGAAGGAAGGAAGGAAGGAAGGAAGGAAGGAAGGAAGGAAGGAAGGAAGGAAGGAAGGAAGGAAGGAAGGAAGGAAGGAAGGAAGGAATGACACTGAACAACAACACCTTGCTAATTTAAGTCATACATTCATTAAAAGTGATAGTCAAATAGAATTTTTATCAATTAAATCACATTTTAAATAAAGCAGGTGAGTTTGTTATATAAAAGAAATTTTCTATAAACTAATTGCTCTGTAATTTAGCTGTATTCTGATTTAAAACTCATTATTTGAGTTTCCTCAACTTGAGAATAAGCTCTCACCTTATCTAGATTTTCAGTATAAGTTTCTACTTCAAATATAAGTTACCCAAGCAGACATATTTATTATTTAAAACAAATAAAGCAATTAAAAGAAAAACTATCAAAAACTTTGCCCCTTGACTCTATATATTTAGAATCTGTGAATCACCACTACCTGCTCTAAGCCTTTGCCAGAGCTTGACTTTAAGAGAAGGACTCTTTCCTTTCTTTACCTTTCTTTTCTTTTTTTTAGAAGTCCTCTTTCAGGTCTATGCTAGTAAATATTTTTAATAACTAGCTCTTGGGAGGTACATTGAGGAGGAATGTACATATGAAAAACTACAAGTTTGATCTGGACTATTAACATTTTCCTTATCACTTACTAAATCTAAACAACAAATAAAATAATAAATCAACCCTTGATTTGTAGTATTTGTCTATTTCTGAAGTATAGAAGCTCACACTGAAAATTTAACAATTAAATTCTTCTTCTTAGAAACCAAAAAAACGAAAACAAAAACAAGTTCCAGCACACCCTGGGACTCTCTTTTTAAGTGCCATTGGTCATCCCAAACAGCATGCTCATTTTCTATCCAAATAATTTTAACAATACTTACAGTTGATATTTTATAGGATATTCAAAGTTGTTTAAACTATCTTTTTTGACCACCATGACAACCCCGTCACAGTAACTTGGCATATCATAAATATTTAGTAAATGCATGTTGACTGACTGACTAATTGTAAAACATGTTATATAGATGCCATTATTCCCATTTTTCAGTTGTGAAAACTGAAGCTCTAAATGATTAACTGATTTGTTCCATGGTTCCCAGCTAGTAAATATGACAGAATTCAAACATATGTATTTTCTAATTTTAAGTGTATTATTTCATAGGATTATAGAATCATAAGTTTAGAATTGGGAAGAAATTTTTATGTGTGTTGTTCACTTGTTTTTTAGTTGTGTCTCATTCTTTGTGACTCCATCTGGGATTTTCTTGGCAGAGATATTAAGTTTGCCACTTCCTTGTCCTGCTCATTTTATAAATGGGGAAACTGAGAAAAATAGGGTTAAGTGACTTGCTCAGAGTTGTACAGCTAGTAAATGTCTGAGGCTAGAAGGAAGCTTAGAAGTTATCTAGTGCAACCCCCAAATTTTGTGGATGAGGAGACCATGCTGTTAGCATATTGTAAGACACTAAAACTTAACAGATAAAAATTAAAAGTAGAAATTTAAGTTTATCTGCCTCCTTTCATATTCCATTGCACTGAACATAAACTGATGCTTATCACATAATGAGCAGCTCCAAATAGGCATACAACTGTGTCAGGATTCCATGACCGAAACTACATGTATCTTGTTCATGTTGCTATCCTTGCATTTTAAAGGAAGGCAAATAACATGAGAGAAGGATTCTATGATATTTTTTACCCACAATCCCGCCTTTCAGGTCATTGGACAGTGTTTAGAAAGGATTAAAAAACAAAACAAAACCTCAGGGTTACAACCTCCTCAACTTGGTTGCCCTTTGTTCTCAAGAGAGGGCAATCAGGAGAGTATTAGAATATATAAAATTATATATCTAGAAGGAAGGAACGGAAGGAGGAAAAAACAAGCATTTATTAAGAACTAACAAGGTGTCAGACACTGTGCTAAATCTTTACACATATTATCTCACCTAATCCTTACAACAACCCCGGGAGATAAATGTTAAAAAACAAAAGTTAATAATTTCACCTTTTTTGTTTGTTTTTTCTTTTTCATGGTTTTCCCCTTTTGTTCTGATTTTTCTTTCACAAGATGACTAATATGGACTATTGTGGAAATATGGTTGATATAATTGCACACATATAACTTAGATTATTTGCTGTCTTGGGAGGGAGAAGAAAATTTGGAGCTCAAAAAAAAAAAAAAAAAAAAAGAATCTTTACAAGTAATTAGAAAAATAAAATACTCTTAAGACAGAGGTTAAGTGGCTTGTCCAGGATCACACAGCTAGTAAATGTCTAAGGGAGGCTGGAATTGAACTCAGGGTTTCTTGACTTCAAGTCTGGTGGTCTGTCCACTGTATAACCTCTGTTGTGCTGCCCTGCCATTCCCATAAATATCCCCTCACTGTTTCCTTTCTATAGGTGAATTTACAATTTCTCTACAAACCACAGAGTTGATATAATGAGCTTTGTCTGAAATATGTCCCCTCACTCAATGTCTGCTTTCTTTAAATATCCTGGTAGAAGTACTGGTACAACTAATGGGCATTGCCTCCACTAGGACCCGTTTAGTTATGGCATAGTAGAGTTCTCTTAAGACAGTCTACAATTCACAATTCTACTTTCCATTTCTTTCCTGGCTTCCTACTCATGCTATAATTCTTTCTCCCCAGTAGGATGACAAAAAGAAAGGTTCAGAAATCCAGAATTCAGAATGAAACTATAGGATATTAGAACAAAACAGCCAATTCAGGAACATGGCATATATGTTTTCTTCTTTTATTTAATTTTATTTTTTTCAATGAACAAAAACTCTCTCTTTCCTATCTACCCTATCCCCATTCCATTGAAAAACACAAGGGGGAAAAAAACTCTTCTAAACAAATATACAAAGTCAAGCAAAATACATTCTGCATTGACCAAGACAACATATATGTGTGTATAGATATATAATATGTATATTATATATAGTGCATATCTATGTATGTATATGTATGTGTATATATATACACACACATATATATGTATATGTATATATACATATATATGTATGTTTGTGGCTATTAAAAAGGCATGTGCATGTCTATATGTATATATATATATATATATATATATATATATATTTTTTTTTTTTTTCCGTTTTGTGCCTTGAGTCTATTAACTCTCTCTCAGAAACTAAATAGTGTACTTTATCATTGATCCTCTGGAATCATATGTATGATCATTGCTTTGATTAGAGTTATGAATTATTTTTAAATTCCCTTTACAATGTTAGTATTACATATATTGTTCATCCATGAAATTCATATACCATAATTTGTTCAACCACTTCCCAATTTACTAATATCTCTTTAGTGTCCAGTTCTTTACCAAAATTATAGATGTTTTCAAGGGAATTTTCTGGTAGATATTTTCATCAGAATTATCTGATCATTTAGGACTAATATCTTATGTTCAGAAACTTTTCAATGATCACTAAAATGAATAATCAATGTCTATACAAACCTTAAACAGAGATCACCATTACCATACTTAATTTTTGGAATAGGAAATTAAGACTTAATAGGACTAAATGATTTTTTTTCTACTCAAAGGTCCCTAAAAACAGTTCCCCCTACTGATATATTTTTGGGTCCATATTTCCAATCTCAGGATCCCTGGAAAATTCCACTACTCTCCTTCTGAATATAAAAGTGTTTATAAATGTGGAAAAGAAATTAGATCTCTAAAATCTATTATTGAGTCAATGTCTGCATGAATTTGGACAATTCCATTTTCAAGCACTATATAAAAATGTTTCTCCTATGTGCTTCTCTCTGCATCTTGAGTATTCCAGATAGTGTTTGCCTTATGTGCAATTCCTAGATTAAATTCAGGCCAAAGCAAAATTTTTTCAAGTACTGTAATAGTCATCAACAGTAATGTAAGTCACATTTCCAAGCACTGTGAGCTGACTGAAAGTCTATGAGCTGCTCCAAGTCCTCTCAAAAAAGAAAACACATACAATATCTGTTTGGGGGAACATGTCAGTCTGCAGAAACTAAAGCCATTTGGCCAGGCTGAAGCTTTCAGCTGGGTAAGCCATGTGGAATAAGTCTTGTATTTATTGCCGCATGTTGTAAAGCCAGACCATCACCACAACAGCTATTTGTTAACAAGACATGCAGTACTTTTGAAACACAAAAACTATTTAAAGCTGCTGACATCCCCTACAAAAACATGGCCAATGCACTCATTTTCCTTGGCCATGATAGAAATCCTCTTTTTAAAAAAACTTAACTAAATCACCATAAACCTTATGAACCCAGTCTTCCAATAAGGCATATTCATCTCTATCTGAGCAGGAATAGAAAGTGCACATTGTACAAGTAATGTTTTGCTTCCATCCATTTTAAGTGGAAAAAAATTGGGTCTTCTATTACATAAAGAACTTGGAAGCTATCTTCTCTTAATGCAGAGATGGAACATAATTTTGAAATTGGCAAGGACTGGAGGGAGAAAGGTAGAGCTCTCAGAGAATTGATTTATGATGAAAAAAAACCTATTATTTATAAAATATTTTAAATCCCTTTCCATGCTTGATCCAGAAGTAGTGCAGAAGTACCAGAAGCACAGGGTAAAGTAGAAAGGGAAAAATAGTAAGGCAAACAACAGAGGGAATTCTGTGCTTTTTTGGAACTTCAGTTCTTTATTATTATGGAAAGGAAAAGACAAATGTGTCAGATTGTTCCACTGTGGGTTTTTATTTTATCTTCTAGATCCAGATTTTTTTTTCCTTTGGTATTACTTATATATTCAAAAAATGTACAGAAGCACCTCAGAGACTATTTTTCATGATCCTCTTGATCTCTTAAAACCCTGTTGTTTTTCAATGTCCCAGCATTTCATGTCACATAAGCTTTAGCCCAGGCTTTATGCTCTGAATTTGCACACCAAAATCCAGCTAATAAATAATAAGAAATATTCAACTAGAGTATCTACTAGCCATCTAATATCATGCATCTCTAGCTTTATGTTCCTACACATTAGCATTTAGATTTATGTTCCTATACCTCAACAAATTCAAATTCAGTAAACATTTTTAAGCACCTGTGTCTATAGCAATATGTGAAGTAAAGAGAGAAGCACAGAGTTTAGATTAGGTACAATTCCGATGCCCTCATCTCTCACGTGGATGTCTCAAGAGAGACCAAGTCCAGTTATTCTCACCTCCACAATTTTCTTCCTGCAATCTATTCTTTTACCCTATTCTCAGTTTCATCTTCTTTGGTCTTGTTATTCCTCTGCTAAAATATCCTGGTTGTTCATCTGCATCCAACTCTTTTTGACTCTATTTGAGGTTTTCTTAGTAGAGAGAGATACTAGAGTGTTTGCAGTTTCCTTCAATTCATTTTAGAGATGAGGAAACTTGACCAGTGACTTGCCCAGGATCACACATCTAGTAAATGTCTGAGGTCTCCTCTAACTCCAAGGCCTGGTGCTCTATCCACTGCACTCATCTACTTGCCCTGGCTTAAAATATCTTCAGTAGTTTTTTACTTCTTATTGAGTAAAATTCTTTTTTTTCTTTTTTTTTTTTTTTTGCCTACTTCCAAAATCTGGTACTGTTCTTCTTTTCCCACCTCTTAAAATACTATGATCCTTCACAACTTTGAAGTCTCATCAAATTAGACTACTGGCCATCCCCAGAACATGCTCTGTGATTTCCCTCCTCGTGCCTTTGTTTGACACAGTTCCCTTTGTCTAGAATATCGAACTAGAAGAAAGCTAAAAAGGTCATTAAGTTCAGTCCCTGCATTTTGGACTGGAGTTTTGGTTTCCTTAATATAGGAGCTTCCAGATAAAGAAACTGCCTATACTAAGACAGAGAAGCAACTGCTCAGTAACTCAGTCTTAGAGAACTACCTCATTATGCACAATCACACAGATAGTAGTTGTCAGAGAATGGACTTGAATCCAGGTCTTCTGGGGTCAAAGCATCTACTTCATCAAAGCATACTCCTACCCACCCCCAAAATCCTATTTTCACAACTAAAACTAAAAAGGGACCAAAGTAAGCAAAATATTGTAACCAGGGAAGTTTGTCTTTAGAATTCCCAAGTGTAAGTAACCTCTTCCCCTTCACTCAAGCAGCTTTTAATTCTATCAAAACAGGAAAAGTCATCTATATTTGTCATCGCTGATCATGAATGTTTAAAAAAAATCTCTCTCTCTCTGTCTCTGTCTCTCTCTCTCTCAAAAATAATCTTGCTCACCAAGGATGGATAAGTCAGATGATAACCCATATGACTGTTAGGTTGATTACTGAAAACTAAGGGGAGGGAGACAGTCAGAGAAACATATATTCCATTATCAGCAGCCTCTTCTAAGACCTAGATATACCCCTACCCTTGTATTGGACTAAGACTCTTCACCAGCCTCTTTCCCACTTCCTCTCTTGCCTTTTCTGACTGGGCACAGGACAGGTGTCTACTTTATTATCCATAGACTTTATCAAAGACTTTTCTAGATGTGTTTTCTAAGACATCTAGAGGTATTTTGGTTCCTATTTCATTCAAAAAATATGATGTACATATATGAGTGTATTCATCCACATACACAAAAGAATAGAGAATTTAATTCAATTCAAATGCTTAATAAAATCCTTTGTTGTTATTCAATCATGTCCATCTCTCTGTGACCTCATTTGGAGTTTTCTTGGCAAAGATATTAGAATGAGTTTTCCTTCTCCAGATTTTATGGACTAGGAACTGAGAAAAACAGGGTCAAATGATTTGAACCACCAAATTGCCCCAAATTATTTCCCTAAGTGATGAGAAAGAATCATTTCATTGATTGTCTTTCCAAGCTCGGCACCTAGCACAGTGGCTGCATTTTATCTGGTTACTTGAATGGCTTTGCTCTCTGTGTATGCATTTCTTGCTGTTCTTCAGGTCTGGAGTACTTTCTCTCCTGAAGTGGGATTTGCCTTCTGGCCTTCCCACAAGACTCAGCTCACATCTCACTTTCTACAAGAGACCTTTCTAAATCTCCCTTAACATTAGTGTCTTACCTCTGAGATTACTTTTCATTTACTCGGCAAAGAGGTGCAATGGAGAGTGTGCTGGGCATGGAATCAGAAAGGCTCATTTTCTTGAGTACAAAATGACCTCAGATACTTACTAGCTATATGACCTTGGGAAGGTCACTTAACCTTGTTTGCTTCATTTTCTTATCTATAAAATGAGCTGGAGAAGAAAAGGGCAAACCAAGAAAACCCCAAATTGGGTCACAAAGAGAAAGACACAATTGAACAACAAAATTTTGTGTGTACATAGTTGTTTGCATGTTGTCTCTCTCATTAGAATGTAAGCTCAGTGCCTTTGTCTTTCCTGTCTTTTTTTCAAATCCCCAGCATAGCATATAGCAAATAGTAAAGGCTTAATAAATGTTTGTTCACTTAATTTGACTTGTGCTTTCTTATATTGCAGGTTGGGTGATGAATTAACCAATATTCCAGGCACAGAGAAGTTTGGTAGTGATGATAAGTCTGTGTAACCAATTTAACAAAAACAGTTTCATTCACAATTTCAGGGATGCTTCATCTTCTATTTTACACACCTGTGTCAGGATCCCATAAACTTGTAAGTAGCAGAGATTGAAGAATTCATCCTAACTGGCCTGAGTATTTCCTTCCTTTATATCTCTCTCTTTCTTTTTTCTTAAATAAAATTTTTTAATCAATGATAATCTATCTTCTTGCCCATGCAATCTACTTCTCTATAAGATATATATATATATGTATATATATATACACACACATATATTTCATATATTTGTATATACATATGCATACAAACATACACACACACACACATATATCCAAAAATTTTTTAATCTCAATCTGTAGCCTGAGACCATCACCTTTCTTTCAGGAAGTAAGTAATATGTTTCATCATGAGCACTCTCTTATTATACTTGGCCATTGCATTGAACAGATTTCCTAATCTTTCAAAGTGTTTGTCTTTATAATATTGTATTATTATATAAATTGTCCTCCTAATCCTGCTTATGTCACTCTGCCTTAGTTCACACATATCTTCCCAAGTTTTTCTGAAACAGTCTCTTTCAGCATTTCGGAGATCACAATGATAATTCCCTCATCTTAACATAAATTGTTTAGCCATTCCTCAGCTGATAAATTCCATATTCTTTACCACCTCAAAAAGATCTCCCCAGATTTCAATCTAGCAAAGCATGAGTGTATATATACATGTGTGTGCACGCACACACACACACACACACACACACACACACACACACACACCACACAGAATCACAATAAACAGGAACAGAAAGGCATTGCATAAATCAAAATACTTGCATATTCTCTAGTTGATGAACTTTGTTTAGAACTATTACCAGAATGTGCTGGCTAAGCTTGCTAGCAATAACTCTAATATATACATGGATGTATGTATGCAAATACATATGCATATATGTACATATACATATATATCACTATGACATTTTAAAAAGTATTAAAAAGCATAAAATCTTCTGTACCTACATAAAATGGGTACAACTCCCTACTTGAATCAGAAATAAGCTCCATTTCAAGCAAACAGATTTCAAAGAGAAAGGAGGCAGATTCCTACTTTATATATGATAGCACACAGCATTTTGCCATACATTTCATGACAGTAAGGAAAAAATAAAGGGAAAAGCATTTTTTTGTTGTTCATTCAAGTTTGAATGTTCATGACACTATTGGGGGTTTTCTCAGCAAAGATACTGGAGTAGTTTGTTATTTTCTTCTCCAATTCTTTTTATAAATGAGGAAACCAAGACAAATAGGGCTAATGACTCGCTCAGGGTCATATAACTAATAAATAAGTGTCTGAGGCCAGAATTGAATTCAGGTCTTCCAGATTTCAGACTCAGAACCTTATTCACTGTGCCACCCAGATGCCTGAATAAGCATTTATTATATAGTAATGATATGTATTACATATATTTATTATATACTAGGTACTATGCTAAGTTCATTGCAACTATGTCATAAAAGAAGAAATTATCAGAGCAAATACTTTCCGTAAACACATGTATACCTTCATCCTGAGAGGCATTATAGTAGAAAGAAAAAAGTGTGCTAACATAAGACCTATATCTCAATCATAGCTCAGATTAGTAGCTGCAGGCAATTCATTTAACCTGGTGGTGTGCTAGAAAGAACATGGAGCCTGGAGTCAAGAAGCTCAGAAATCAAAACCAGCCTAATGCCCTTACTAAGCTATGTTGATACTTGGCAAGTCATTTAGCTTCTCTCTGCCTCAGTTTCCTCAGCTGTTAGATAGTTATAATAACAGTACCTCCCTCTCAAGGTTATTATGAAGATCAAATTAAAGTACTTAGTATAGTACTTTGCATTTAATAAGCACTTAATAAATGTTAGCTGTGTTCCTCATCTATAAAGTATGTACAATAATCCTTGTTCCGTCTAATGTGCAACTGTGAAGAAATTCACTTTTCAAACTATAAAGAGCTATAGAATTTTTTAATAGTGCCTGTTCTTTTCCTTTCAAAAAGAAGATAGCTAAACAGGGGTGAGAGTTCTTATTAGTCATGCTTGTACCCCACCTTTCTGTCTAATCAGTTTCCATCTCTTTCTCTCTAATGGTGTCAGGAAGCGGGGAATAATTCCTGAAGAAAGAATATAATTTACAGCTGGACTCATGACAGGCACCATGATGGGTGAAGCACAGAGAAACTAGTCCCAAACTGTTTATCATTTCTAATTTGTTTCCAGCAGCTCATTCTAATGTCAAACAGATCAAAGTGCATGGAATATTCATGAGAAACCCATTAACTCCACATGCATCCATCACTGGAAGTAGAGTCAGTTGTTACAGTTGTGCCTTCCATTATTATCACCATCATCATCATCATCATGCAAATAATTTAAAAAAACATCTATTTCACATACACACAATTCTGTGTCAAGTGCTAGAAAAATTGAACTGACAGACATAACATTAACCCACCTTCTCTTGGATCTCACAACCAAGACAAGCAGCACTAACGTGGATTTTGTTCATTGTTCAGGGGGCCACTAGAAATCCTAATTTAATCTCAGGACAGGGCAGATCTCCCACATAGTAAACTGAGAAAATTCCCATTGTGCCAAGCAAGTTTCCCAGGAATACCAACCCTTCAGTTCCTAAAAATATAGGTGTTCTTTTGACTACACAAGTTCTTTTCTATGAATGTAATAGAATATTATTGTGCAACAACAAAAAATAAATACAGACAATTCACAGAAACATGGAAGGACTTGTGTGACTTGATAAAGAGTAAAGTAAACAAACCAGGAAAACAATCTACACAATGACTAAGATAATATAAATGAAAAGATGCATTTAAATACTGTGCAATGTAATGACTCATCTTGGCCCTGAAAAAGAGATGTATCTCTTGCTTTTTTTTGCAGAGATTGGAGACTGTGGGTTTAGAATGTTGCATGCTCTATCCAGTATGGTCTCTGTGTTGTTTGCTTTTATTTAACTATTTTCTTTTCTATAAGAGAAGTTTCACTATGTTAAACAATGGGGAAGAGGATGGTGTATACAGAAATGATTGTGATGTAACATCAAAAGGAAATAATAAAATTTTATTTTTTTTAATTGAAAGTAGGAAAAGTGCAGCTATCCTATAGACCAGTGATGTCCAAGGTTTACTATGCAGAAATATTGACTATTATTTTAAAATAAAATAGGGATTGTTGCTATAGTATGACAAAAGTAATAATTATACTATGAAAATATTTAATATAATTGTCTTTAGAGAGAGAACTCACTTATGTCTCTGATCTCAAGTTCATATTGAGGAAAATAATACATATAGAAGAATTCAACTAAAGACTAATGGAAAAGTCTAATCTTTATAACTGCAATATCATAATGGATGAGAACAGTATAATGGCTAGGGGATCACTCTTAGAATCAGAAGGACTTGGATTTAAGTCCTCCTGATACATTCCATGGACAAGTCCCTTAACTCCCCAAAAATGATGAAATCACAGTACAGGAGTTAGGAGGAAAAAAAATATATATATATATACATATATATAATACACATACTTGTAAATATATAAACACATATATTTAATATTATGTGTTATATATTAATTATAAACATCTTCTTCAGTACTATATATATGTATATCATATTTTTATATCACATATATGTATTAACAAAGCACTTAATACAGTTGATCCTAATAGTCCTATGAGGTAATGTCTCAGCCTCATTTTGCAATTAAAGAATCTGTGGCCTATAGTTCAAGTGGCTTACTCATAGTCACCCAACTATTATGTATTTTACTTGAACCTAGGGCAGCTGATTCTAGGATTAATATTCTTTCAACTAATATTTTATGCTGCCTTTCAACAGAAGCAGCAAATTTCTGCCAAGCTCAGAATAATAACACTAAATACACAAACTAAGAGGAAACACAGCATAGTGCATAGAGGAATCATCTTGCATATAGAAAGATACAGGTTCCATTCCTACTCTGATACATATTAGCCAAGAGACCATAGGCATAACATTTAATGTCTCAGACAGTTCTTTAAAATCATAAGTTATAGATAAATTACCAATCAAAATGAGTGAAGAGAGTTTCCACATGTTTGAAAAAAAACAAGTAGAGTTACCATGGTGTTGCTAGCACTGCTGTATCTTTATACACACTACTGTATCTAAGCTCAGAACCAAGACCATCCCCAACGACTCATGATAAAGCTTGCTATCCTCCTTCAGAGAAAGGATAGATATCATCTGAATGCCTACCAAATCATGCTATTTTCCACCTTTTTCTTTATTTCTTTTCCTTTTTATTCAAGTCTTTATAAAAAGTGACTTATATGGAAATGTTTTGTATGTACATGTATAACTATATCACACTGCTTACTATCTCAGGGAGGGAGAAGAAGGTGGAAGGATAAAATTTGGGACCCAAAACTCTTTAAAAATGATTAAAAATTGCTTTACACATAATTGGGAGAACATGATATTATAAAATTTTTAAAGGATCCAAGATACCCTCTGTTATGGTCACTCAGACAATCATCCTCTGAGCTATTTGAGTACTCACACTACATGGATGAGTTAGGAGTTACCAATTCTTTCCTTTCCAGTGAAAGAGAAAAATACCAGACATCTTCCAAGTCATTGAATGTTAAGTTTCTTTAGGCTTTGCCTGACTCTATGCCCTCCAAATTTCTGGGTAAAATCATCTTCTATAAGGATCTCAGGGTCCTTTGGAATTCTGTCTGTATTACAGCTGAACTTTCTTTTACATATTCTCTCCTCCATTAGAATGTAAGCTCCTTAAGAGTAGGGATTTTCTTTTTATATGTATATCTCTAGTATTTAACACAGTGCTTGGTACATATTAAATGTTTTATACATTTGATTTCACTTTTTTATTCATTTTCTTAGACCAAAGGAGAAAAGAAGCCACTTGGGATGGGAGGGTGTTGGGGTGGGGGGAGGAGGAGCAAGAATGTTTCATTTGAAAGAGATCACTTCAAACATTCTGGTCATTTCTCTACTCCATTTTTTCCTCTCAGATTAATATTGATGGTTTTGTGATGGTAAAATGGGTCCTCTTTTATCTCAATTCTAACCTAGCTTTAAGTCACTGACAGGGTATTGCTTCAGACAAACTGAGACCAGGGAAAGACTTAACTTAGGTCACCCACTACATTCTGGGCCATAACCAATTGTCTTGACTTTTGTTTTCTAACTGAACTTTGATGACTGCAGAAGAGAGAGAGAGAGACTGATGACTTTTGAGAAGCTTTACCTCCCTTAAATCCAATTATGTACAAGTTAAGACCTCATCTTCATGATATTATTAGTCTTCTTCAAGAATGAGAGAGGTATAACAACATTTCCTTTCTCTAAAGTATAAAAGTCAAAAATCCAATTGCCAAAGGTATAATTGTTCATGGAACAATGACCCACCTAATTGTCTTTGTTGCAGAATAGTGGGTCTACATATATGTCTATTTTCACATAGGGACTTATGGACTAAAAAGTTGAAGAATTTCCACCCACTATGGCAATTCACTGAGCAAACACCTAAATGGAATAATCTAACATAGGAACAGCCTTACAGATAAATTCAAAGAACCATTGGCTAATTACAATATCAGACAAAAATAACACTAAAAAATAATCAAATTCAGATTAATTGGGACTAGTTTTAATATTGGAGAACAAATGATGAAATATATTTCTCCTTTCAACAGAGAAGAAGGAGACTACAAATGAAGAATTTTATATAAAACATCAAGCATAGTCAATTCTTTGGTTAGTTTTGCTAAGCCTTTTTTTTCCCTTTCGAGGTAAATGATTATTAGGAAAGAAGCAACTATAGTATATCTACCTATCTCTATATCTATGCCAATAAATAGATAGACAGATAGATATGGAGATGTACAAGAAAATGTTTTTTTTTTTAGTGAAGAAGAAAAACCTGGGCCCATAAAATTTTCCTGTTCTTTAAATCTTTAAAGGATTCATTAAAATTCACCAGTGTCATTTCCTTCACTGTTTGTTATATTCTTTCCTTCCTAATAAAATAAGACAGAAAATTAGAAATAGACAATTAGAAAACCTGTGGGAGAGCTTTCCAAGCTTTATTGATCTGATCAGCCACAATCAAGAACACTGTATCCTGACCCCTAGAATAGTGATATCATGTTAGTCCTCTTCAAGCAGGAAGGACAACAATCAACCAACGTGTGCCAGGCATTATGCTATATGATGAAGTTACAAGAACAAAAATGAAACATATTTTCTTCTTAAACTTATCCTAGGTTTTATACCTAGTTTTATACAGGAGCACAAATAAATACAAAGTAATTTCAAGAAAAAGTGCTACAAAGAGTCTTCTCAAAATCATACCATTCTCTTTGGACACCTCTTTTCCATACTTATTTAATAAATCAGATTTAATTGATTTGTGTATTTATCTTATTCTCCCTATTCTCTATTTTAAGGAAAGTACCAAGGTCAGCCATATCTTCATTCTTCCCTGCCCTAAGTAAATGCCTTCCCACTCACTTTCCAACTTCATTTTATTGATGAAAATTGTTGCCTTCCAACATTATAATATAACTTCTTTGAAGGAAGGACTTTCTTTTCCTTATACTCTCTGTGCTTAACACCATACCTAGAATAAACAAACAAATGCTTGTTGAATATTATAACATCCTTGAAGGACAAAACTCCTTTTTCATCTTTCTAGCTCCAGCAACTTATGAGTATGTCATATAGTAAAGGCTTTATACCTCAGTGAAAGTAATACCACATATAATCAGCAAAATTCATTTATGTGTGTCCCCTGCCAATGTTAGGTAAATAAAATCTTCAAAAAGTCACTAATTTCAATTAAATCAATGAGTATTTGCTAATTTACTATTTTCCAAGCACTGTACTAGATAGGGATTTGTTGTTGTTCAGTCATTTCAGTTCTACCCAACTCTTCATGACCCCATTTGGGATTTTCTTGGCAAAGACACTGGAGTTGCCATTTCCTTGTCCAGCTCATTTCTAGATGAAGAACTAAGATAAACAGGGTTCAATGACTTGTCCAGGGTCACACAGCTGGTAAATGTCTGTGGTCACTTTTGAATTTAGAAAGATGAGTCTTCCTGATTTCAAACCCAGGGCTCTATCCACTTTACCACCAAAAAATAGCCTTCCCTTGAGGTACTTAAAAAGAATAGTTTCCCTAGAAGTATTTGAAAAATATCAAAATAATATTAGTAAAGAATTATGTGAATACTTACTACTTTGTCAACTTATTGTCAAATAGCATTAGACAAGTGGCCTGATTGGGGCATTCGTTTGTATGGAGCTGAATGAATCACACACATTAGGGTACTCAATAAAGGTTATTTTTTCTCCAGTGATGAAGTCTGGCACTCCTCTCCCAGCAGGCAGGCAATCCTTAGCCCCATTCTCATCTTCTAGGCATAAAACTCCCACTGACTTCAAAGGAAGCTTTAAAAATGGATTAAGCAGAGACTGAGTTTTGACCTCAATGGAAGCTCTTTATACAGAGATATTATGTGGGGGTGGGATAAGAAATGGAAATCATGCCTCATTTTATTATTATTTCATAGGTCACAAATACCATCCAATCCTGAATATTACTCAGATGCTATGCATTCTTTCCCCTTTGCAACACTTTCCATTTGAATGATTTCATCAACATGGATGCAATTTCAGAAACAATTACTTATTCTAAATATTTCAGCACATTTATAATTATGCAAAACCTGAACATCATTCTCTCTCTAAATGACAATAGCTGCTATGGTAAAAGGGATGACATAAATGTGTAATATGTAGCAACACCTCACCTTGCATATCCAAATTACCAAGTCTTGTCAATTCTTCCTCCATCATATTACTCACATCTGTCTCCTCCTTTCTATTTTCAGGGTCATCACCCTAATACAGGCACTCAGTACCACTGAACTGGACTATTGCAACAGCCCTATAATAGGTCTTAGACCAGCTCTGCTCTCTCCTCTGTCTTCCAATTCATCCTCATAGCACTGTCAGAATAAGCTTTCTTATGCCTAAACATGGTCCTGTAACCCTTCTACTTAAGAATGAAGTCTTTCAGCATAAACCATTTCTAACTCCTATGGCTCCCAGAACGCTTTAAACTGTGTACCACTGCAAGAATTCAAATAAATTCAAATAACATTTGTCACAGTTGCTTAAAGAAATTTCTCTGAAAATAAGGAAATCTATGCAAAGATACATATTGTCTTCTCTGTAAAGATACTCAAGGCTAAACATAAAACAAAAATTAAATCAGTTGGGGGTTTAATCACAAGTTTCTTTCTCTTCTTTTGCTTTTTATGATAGTTCTCTTTCATAAGTCTCTTCTTGTCTAAGTGTTTTTCTCAGTCTTTTTTATTGAGTCACTGTATGTATTCTCCTGAATTATGGGGTCTGTCCAAAAGCTTCATTTGACCTAGGTCTTCTTCAAGTTTCTCTCTAAAGGTCCTTAACCTGGGGTTCATGAATGTTTATGGTAATATTTTGGTGATTGGATTTCAATATATTATTTCCTTTAAGAATCTATATATTTTCTATTTA
Source organism: Sminthopsis crassicaudata (assembly GCF_048593235.1). Classification (NCBI taxonomy): domain Eukaryota; kingdom Metazoa; phylum Chordata; class Mammalia; order Dasyuromorphia; family Dasyuridae; genus Sminthopsis; species Sminthopsis crassicaudata. Next base: position 278,651,255 of record NC_133618.1, read on the forward strand.
TACACTGGAATACATTATTTCTCCAAAGGGGTCTATTATGCAAAAAAAAAAAAAAAAAAAGGTTTAGAACAGCCTCCACTCCTCTGTATCTCTTTATGAATCTTCAATTCCCATTAGTTTATTAGTCATTTCTTTCCATTTATTTATTTATCTATCTGTCTGTCAGATCTATCTATCCAGAACTAAGTTGTCTCCCTGAGTTTTAATCCTGCATCACAAACTCCTTGGATGTCCCAATGACTTCTTAAACTCAACTCTTCCAAGACTTGACTTTCCCCTTAAGTTTGTAACTTTTGTAGATTTCCCCTTTCCTATATGGGCATCATCACCCTCCTTCCAGTTTTCCAGGTCAACAACCTTAAAATCATCCTTAACTTTTCACTCTCCTTCAAGTCCTACTCCCCACTCCTACCCTTCAATGGTTGATTGCTGTCCTTTGTACCCAAAGAAGACCAAAATAACTTCACTATGTCAGGGTCGATGTACAATGTGAATGATTGTGACTACATAAATCAGTGTGAGTTCATAATGCTCTACCACAGGTAGGGCACAAATAGTCAATATAAGCATTTGGAATGGAGATGTCTCTAAATTTGTGCATCTCACATTTCTTCCTCAGTCATAAAACACAGCACCTTCTTTGATGCAACCTCTCATCCATCTCCTTCCCTCTTATGTAACCATCAGGCTATTTCAGGCTCTCATTGTTTCATCTAGAAGACTGTAATAGCTAATAATTAGTCTCTTTGTTTCCCATTTTTCATCTCTCCAAGCCATCTCTACAAAGCTGCTAAAATAATCCTTCTAAAGCACAGGTCCAATTGTGTCATCCCTATTCAAGAGGCTCTATTGATTCTCTATTGGATTCTAAGATTAAAAAAAAAGCCCCATCAATTGTTATTTAAAACACTTTATATCCTAATCATAGTCATACTCTTCTTTACCCATCCTACTTCCAAGCTTAACTTGACTAGTTGCTTGAACTTGCTCTTCCATTTCCTACTTCTACCAAGATTATTCTCCAAGGCTGGAATGAACTGCCTCCTCATCTTTCCCTTATTGACTCCTTAGTTTTGTTTTGTTTTTTTCAGAAGTCATCTCCTTAAATTATGATACATCTGTCTGTTTAAATGCTGTATTCTACAGGAAAATAGAAGTACTTGAACTGCTTTTTCATTTGTTCTTTGTTTTCCAACACCTAGCACCCTGTCTTACATATTCTAATTACTTTATAAATGTTGACCAAATTGAATTGGATTACCTATATATTGTACTTAATATACAAGCTTATATCCTTGACCACTGTATGAGAGACCAAATTAAGAGAGAAGATGGTAAACACTCTAGTATCTTTGTCAAGAAAACCCCTAATGGAGGGATAAAAATTCATTATTCGGAAAAAACTGTTGGGAAAACTGGAAATTAGTATGGCAGAAATTAGATATGGATCCACACTTAACACCATATACCAAGATAAGATCAAAATGGGTCCATGATTTAGGCATAAAGAGGGAGATTATAAATAGATTAGAGGAACAGAGGATAATCTACCTCTCAGACTTGTGGAGGAGGAAGGAATTTATGACCAGAGGAGAACTAGAGATCATTATTGATCACAAAATAGAAGATTTTGATTACATCAAACTAAAAAGTTTCTGTACAAATAATACTAATGCAAACAAGATTAGAAGGGAAGTAACAAATTGGGAAAATATTTTTAAAAACAAAGGTTCTGACAAAGGTCTCATTTCCAAAATATATAGAGAACTGACCCTGATTTATAAGAAACCGAACCATTCTCCAATTGATAAATGGTCAAAGGATATGAACAGACAATTCTCAGAGGAAGAAATTGAAACTATATCCACTCACATGAAAGAGTGTTCCAAATCACTACTGATCAGAGAAATGCAAATTAAGACCACTCTGAGATACCACTACACACCTGTCAGATTGGCTAAGATGACAGGAACAAATAATGACAAATGTTGGAGGGGATGTGGGGAAATTGGGACACTAATACATTGCTGGTGGAGTTGTGAAAGAATCCAGCCATTCTGGAGAGCAATCTGGAATTATGCCCAAAAAGTTATCAAACTGTGCATACCCTTTGACCCAGCAGCGCTACTACTGGGATTATATCCCAAAGAAATACTAAAGAGCGGAAAGAGACATATATGTGCCAAAATGTTTGTGGCAGCTCTTTTTGTTGTAGCTAGAAACTGGAAGATGAATGGATGTCCATCAGTTGGAGAATGGTTGGGTAAATTGTGGTATATGAAAGTTATGGAATATTATTGCTCGGTAAGAAATGACCAGCAGGAGGAATACAGAGAGGCCTGGAGAGACTTAAACCAACTGATGCTGAGTGAAATGAGCAGAACCAGAAGATCACTGTACACTTCAACAACAATACTGTATGGGGACGTATTCTGATGGAAGTGGAAATCTTCAACATAAAGAAGATCCAACTCACTTCCAGTTGATCAATGATGGACAGAGGTAGATACACCCAGAGAAGAAACACTGGGAGGGGAATGAAAATTGTTAGCACTAATATCTGTCTGCCCAGGTTGCATGTACCTTCGGATTCTAATGTTTATTGTGCAACAAGAAAATGATATTCACACACATGTATTGTACTTAGACTATATTGTAACACATGTAAAATGTATGGTATTGCCTGTCGTCGGGGGGAGGGAATAGAGGGAGGGGGGGTAATTTGGAAAAATGAATACAAGGGATAATATTATAAAATATATATATATATATATATATATATATATATATATATATAATAAAAAAAAAAGAAAACCCCTAATGGGGTCAAAAAGAATTAAACATGACTGAGCAAGAAAGCAACCTTTCTATGTGTGTGTGTGTATAAACATATATGTATATATATACATATATATGCATATGTGTATATATAAACACTGCCTTTATTTTGGACATTGTATTTATAGTATACACATTCTGCCAATTCTCTGTCCTTTAAGTAATAGAAACATTAGAATAAGTAGTAACACTATTCAGGAAATAATATAGGAGAAAGCTAGAGAGGTGGCTCTATTCTTTTCCCATGGAGATGAAAGACTGTATAATTGGAAGTTTAGAAGTACTTTTTGATCCAAAACAGAAAAATTCCAAATAAGCCATATAATGTCAGAAAAATTGTATTTATTGTCTACTGTGTGCCAGGTATGTGCAGTGCTAAGGTTAAAGCAAAAGGCCCTAGACAATCTCTACTATTTAGGAGCTGACTCTAATGAGGAGATAACATAAAAACAACTATGTACAAATAAGATATATTGGAATAGTCTCAAAGAGAAAGTATTAATTTTAAGAAGAACTAGGAAAGACTTCTGATAAAAAGGTGAGCCGTTAGCTGAGACTTGAGGAAAGCCAAGAATGCTAGGAGGCTGAGATGAATAGGCAGAAGGTGCAAAGCATAAAGGGACAATCAGAGAAAATACTCAGAATGAGTGTCTTATGGAGGAATAAAAAGGAAACAAGTGTGTCACTGAATCACAGAATATATAGAAGGGTGGAGGGTAAAAGAGGGCAGTTAGGTGATACAGTGAACAGAGCACCAGGTCTGAAGTCAGGAAAAATCAGGCCTCAGATACTTAATAACTATGTGACCCTGAGCAAGTCACTTAATCCTATTTGCCTCAGTTTCCTCATTTATAAAATGAGCTGAAGAAAGAAATGGAAAACCATTTCAGTGCCTTTGCCAAGAAAATCCCAAATAAGGTCATGAAGACACAACTGAAGAAAAACAAAGATGTAAAAAGATTGGTAAACCAGGAAGGAGCTACATTATGAAGGACTTTGAAGAGCAAGAGAGAATTCATAATAAGAATAATTATTATCGCTCATAATAAGAGCTAAAATCTTCATATCATTTTAAGGCTGGCAAAACAATGTAGAAATATTTGATCCTTATAATCCCTGCAAGATATATAGAATGGGTGTTATTATTTTATATTTTGTAGATATATAAATTTTATAAATAAGGAAACCAAGGCTTAGAACTATAGAGTCATAGTCACATAGAGTTTGAGCCTAGGTTTGATCTGATTCAAGGTCTAGCACTCTCCAGCACACTACCTATCAATAGGAAGTAATATGGGAAAAGAATAATTATAATATCAGACTACAAAGAAAAGCTCAAAAAGTTTCAAAATTTTTGTTTAGTTGGATATGAAATTCAAAACAGAATATATGGCCCAAAATCTCCCACAGGCCTTTAACTCACAAGAGAAATCTAGACAGAGTACAGTTCAAATGGCAACTCCTCTCTCTTTACACCCTGTGTGACCTTCAATGAATCATTTAATCTCTATGGGCCCAAGTTTCCCATTTATAAAATGAGAAGGTTGGATAGTGTGATCTTTAAAGTCTCTTCCAGATGTATGCCTGTGACCCAGCCCTTTCTTCCATGAAGCATTTCCTGAATACTCTCCATAGTGATCTCTCCCTCATATACATTCCTACATGATTTATTTTCTATACCACCCCTCTCAACCCTTAATCTCAAATAACTTTACATTGCCATTAAACCATTTCCCTGATTTCGCTTCCCAATAAGACTCCACACTCCTTAAAAGAAGAGACCCATTTTTATTATTATTTTTTATCGCCTCAGTAAATATTTGTTGAATTGGATTCTATTAAAGGAAAGAAAACAAGTATTTATTGAGTTGCCCAAAGTGTCAAGACTATACTAAACACTTTAAAGATTAATATCTTGTTCTGATAAAGTCCTCATTTCCAAAATATAGAGAGAATTGACTCTATAAGAAACCAAGCCATTCTCTAATTGATAAATGGTCAAAGGATATGAATGGATAATTTTCAGATGATGAAATTGAAACTATTTCTACTCATATGAAAGAGTGTTCCAAATCATTACTGATCAGAGAAATGCAAATCGAGACAACTCTGAGATATCATTACACACCTGTCAGATTGGCTAAGATGACAGGAACTAATAACGATGAATGTTGGAGGGGCTGTGGGAAAACTGGGACACTGATGTATTGTTGGTGAAGTTGTGAATGGATCCAACTATTCTGGAAAGCAATTTGGGACTATACTCAAAAAGTTATCAAGCTGTCCATACCCTTTGATCCAGCAGTATAACTATTGGGTTTATATCCCAAAAGAGATATTAAGGAAGGGAAAGGACCCGTATGCACAACAATGTTTGTGGCAGCCCTTCTTATAGTGGCCAGAAACTGGAAATTGAATGGATGCTCATCAGTTGGAGAATGGCTGAATAAATTGTGGTATATGAATGTTATGGAATATTATTATTCTGTAAGAAATGACCAACAGGATGATTTCAGAGAGGCCTGGAGAGACTTACGTGAACTGTAGCTAAGTGAAATGAGCAGAACCAGGAGATCATTATATACAGCAACAAGACTATATGACGACCAATTCTGATAGACCTGGGTACCTTCGGCAATAAGAGGATCCAAATCAGTTCCAATTGATCATTGATGAACAGAACCAGCTACACCCAGCGAAAGAACACTGGGAAATGAGTGTGGACCACAACATAGCATTTGCACTCTTTCTGGTGTTGTTTGCTTGCATTTTTGTTTTTCTCCCCAGATTATTTTTATTTTCTTTATAAATCCAATTTTTCTTGTGCAACAAGATAACTGTATAAATATGTATACATATATTGCATTTAACATATGCTTAACATGTATAGGATTGCTTGACATCTAGGGGAAGGGGTGGAGGGAAGGAGGGGAAAAGTTGGAACAGAAGTGTTTGCAGGGGTCAATGTTGAAAATTAACCATGCTATGTTTTATCAATAAAAAGTTATAATAATAATAAAAAAGATTAATATCTTTACCTCATATTTTGGTAATACATTGTAGAGTAAATAATCAGCTAATTTTCATGATTTCTATAGGATGACTTCAATTTTCTCAAGTAAGATTTCTTTAGAGGAACAGTTCTCAAAGTATAGTCTGGAGATCCTTGGGGAATCCCAAAGACCTTTTTGGGAGATCTAGAAAATCAAAATAATTTTTATAATAGTACTAAAAATTTAAATTATAACATAATAAAATTAAATTTCTGTGGTAAAATACAATAAAAATATAATACACTACAAAAATACAATTTTAAAATCAATAGATATAATCCACATAAACTAAAGTTCTTTTGGAGGTTCTCAGTAATTTGTAAGAGCATAAAGTATTGCTGAAACAAAATTTTTTATAACTGCTATTTTAGAACCTATTTACTTATCAATATTGTCATCTAGGATTTACAAATGTCTTCCTGAAAAAGGAATCATTAAAAGTATATTCAAATAGTAATAAAATATTTTTTTTCTTTCAGTAATAGGTGGGAAACTGCATATGTGGAATGTTATATATGTTATCATGTTTTAACTGTTTTTTCATTAGATGGGTTGGAAAAAGGGTATATCAAGAAATGACTATAATATAAAAAAACAAATCAATAAATGTGGGGTTTTTTTAGAGTGACTTCAAAAAAGAAGATTCACTGACACTATTTAAATATTAGTCAAGAGATTACTCTTGAGACTACACTGAGGAGTCATCATGAGTCACTTCCTTATTCCTTACACAAAGGAAAAGGATGCAATTATACACAAAAAGCTTAGACATGATACATCATCATTTAAATACTCCTAGTCCTTGCATGTGAGCTACTTTAGAAAACACATGAACCAAAGTACTCTTGACATATTTATTTATTTACTTTTTTGCTATTCTTTCTAAGGCTTGCTTTTGTCAGCTTTGGAAGCTTCCCAAACTTTTCTTGCAGCAAAAAGATTGGCCTTATGCAAGCAGTTCAGACCTTGTTCTATTTCACTAATATTAATAGGAGTACTAGCCTCTTCTTAGATTAATCAATAGAAGTAATTTATTGCTAAACCTCACTACTGCTCTGCTGGGCTAATGGTTGAGTATCATAAAACATAGCCTTTATCTATGGAGAATCAGGATCAGTAATTATTTTTACTCTTTTCTGGTTATTTAGCATGTATATAGCATTTTCTATTTGGGAAGTGTTTTGTGCTCTCTTTTATTAGTATTTTGTCATAGCAATCCTGTCAAATGCTGATTAATAAGCCACATTCCCCCTGTTTTCATGAGGTTAAAAGGCCACAGTGTGATTGAGTGACTACTTGGTAAGATGACAGTAGAATGATGCTAAAGGAAATATAAAAGAAAAAAATGCTATCTTTTGTATGTGGAGATGATATTACTGACCCACCATTGATAGAAAACATCCTTTAGAGTTGTTTTTCCAAAAGAGGTTCTGTAGTGATTGTCTATATGATTCTTCCTCCCTACCCTAGCCCCATCTCCCTTGCAATCAATAATGTGCACTTGCAGAATTAGGGCCTTGGAACAGAGCAAAGCTAATTGGCCCTGAAATGGCTATCCCCTATAGACATTGATGAGAAGGTTGCTCAAGGTCTACATGATTTAAAGGGACCTGAGAAAGAGCTAATGGAAGGGGGGAGCTCCACAGATTAGTAGAGAACTCCAGGACCAAATGAACAAACCCATAAGGGAAATCATTAACCATACACAGTTACATCTATGTCTCTCAATGGTAGTAAGTGCCAGGTAGTCCAGTTTTGCTTCAATAGACCCAATTCCAAGCATTAAGTTAGTGTAAGAATACACTAAACTAACCTTTTCTTCTAGTCTTGTTTGGCATATTCCCTGAAAACAAGAAAATCCAAAATAATGTGCTCCAGGCTGCCAGACAAATTTTTTAAAATAATAATAATTCAAAGAATCAGAAAATTATAATAAAGCAAGAAGAGACTCCAGAGAGTATTAATGCTTAGCATATAAAATAAGGATGCAGTGCTAATATGTACATACATATCTTCTGAAGTATTCTTAGGGGAAAGAATATTTATTTCTAGAATCCGAAAACTTAGTTCACATCTTACCTTTGAATCTTACTGCTTGTGTAATTTTAAGCAAGTCACAACTTCCCTGGCTTTCATTTTCTTCATCTGTAGAATGAAAGAATTGGACAAGATGGCCTCTGTGGTGCCTTCCAGATCCAGATCTATAATTCTATGATTATATATCCCCTACAGTCCTTTCCTGGGCAGCTAAGTGGGCAGAGTAGATAAAGCCCCAGGATTGGAATTAGAAAAACCTGAGTTCAACTCTGACCTCAGATCTGTATGAACTTGGGCAAGTCATTTAACCCTCTTTTCCTCAGTATATTCATATGAAAATAAGCTGAAGAAGAAAATGTCAAACTGCTTTAAATATCTTTCTTTGCCAAGAAAACCCCAAATGGGGTCACAAAGAATCAGTCAGACATGACTGAACTGTATCAACAACAAAAGTTCCTTTTCATGGGTAATTCTAGGATCTATTGTGAGATGAGATTATCTCTAAGGTTCCTTCCTGCTCTTAATCCCATGATTCTATGATTTATAAACATGGATTTCCACAAACACAACCAAGCCAGGCTTAACCATTTCTTTGTGTCAGATTCTTAATCCAAGTCTCAAATCACTTATGTCAAAAGACTTTTTTTTTTTTTTTTTTCAAAAATCAGTCCCTTTGAAAAGACTCAGACGTCTCAAACCAGTGAGACAAACAACAGAGCACTATAATGTGCTGTTTTATCCCAGTGACTGCAAGGTACAGGGAAACAGATTCTTAACATTGCTGGGGTATCTGATAGGCCACCCAGCCTTTATCAGAATCTTGGAAAAAACCCAACAACAACAAAAACACCCAAAAATGCGGTTGCTGTTTTCAGAAAGGGTCCTATGTAGTGAATAATTCATGCACTGAACTGGGGAAGCATGATGCAACCGAGCCTGCAGTGAATATCTTGGTACTCTTTATGTGGCTCTACAAAACAGATTCCAACAGAACACACCCTTTAAATACCCTCCATTGAATAGAGCCTTAGGGAGGGTTGTCTAGCAAGTCAAGTAGAACCTAACTCCTTTCCCCATGACCTAGTATAAGGGATTTCCTCCATAAGGGGAGATAGATCTAAAGAGTAAGATGCTCAAAGCAAAAATGAAAAAAATAAGTACAAATGTTGTTGAAAGCTCTTAAGCCATAAAAGCTTTAATTGTTTAATCAGAGATAAATCAATTAGAGATTAGAGTTCAATTAAATTTTTGAATAATAATAATTCTGGGCAACTCATTTAATCTTAATCCATGGAGAAAGAAATGGGAAACCACTCCACTCCAGTATCTTTCCCAAGAAAATTGCATGGACAGTATGGTCCATAGGATCATGAAAAATTGGACACAACTGAACAATTAAACAATAATAATAATAATAATAATAATTTGCTCCTTAGTGAGGCAAGAAACCAAGGCATAGATAAAATAATAAAATCCTAAGGAATAAAGGTCAGCAAATAAATCCTACCTGAAATTATGGAGAGAGTATTTTTCCCTAGTCATGATTTTCTAGATATTTAGAATTCAAGTAACACTAACTGCAAAAAATCACCATCCCCTTTGTATCCTATACTTAACACTGGGAAACTATAGGAAGTGAGCAAAACCTCCTTCCAACCTCAGTGGGTTTCATAGGAGCTCTGTTGTACCATAGGCTTACATTGCAAACTGCCCTCAGAGTTCACATGAAGCAGCATGGTTTGGAAATAGTGTGTGCACATCATTTCCTTTTCTATAATGGAAATGTTTCCTTGTGTCTTTAGCTCCTGACATGACTCCTAGTATACAGTAATTACTTAGTAAGTGCTTGTTGGCTGATCAATAAGATGACAAGATAAGATAGATAGCTACCATTGCTGGGACCATAAAAATAGCTACAACCCCCCAAAATGAGAACCTTAAGAGAACCTTAAACATAAAGTCTCTATGGTCATGTCACTAATGTGACAAACATGAGAGAGACATCTTAGACATTTCTATCTCAGACCAATTTAAGACTTTTTCAAGTCAAATTCAATCTAGCTATTCCTATGTCAAACATTCTCCTACTGGCCCAAGAGGAGATATATTTTTCACTCCCTCTCAGTCACAAGACTTTGCTAAAGCAATAATGTCTATAATATAAATAACAAAAACAACCACCACAAAACAATTGAAAATGGATATTGCAAAATTCCAAATAACAAGTATGGTTTAAACACCTACCCCCATTCCTTTGGGAAGGGGGAAGGCTTATAGGTGTGAAACAACGTATGTGTTTTTTTGGTTTTTTTTTCCAATGCATTACAACTATATTGATATTTTTCTTTCTTTTTTTACTTTTCCTATAAAAAATTATTTGTGTATAGGATGGTTCTCTGGAAGAGGAATAGATGAGGTACAGAGGAAGAAATTTAGGCAATAAAAAGGCTATAAACAACTAGTATTTATTAAGTCTTTATTAGGCCAGGCACTGTGCTATAATATTAAAAACAAAATATAGAAAATGTGTTAATAAAAACAATAATACAACTAGTATTTATTTCAATTATATAGCCCAAGCACCCCTGGCTGGTCTCTTTGTATACTATCTAACATTTTTACATATCATAAAATTTTTTTAAATACAAAACTATTCTTAACCATAGTTTGTCATTCTCTGAACTTGTGCTTCAAAATCTCAAAAGTCTTATTTGAACCTCACAAGAATCCTACAAGGTGGCTTTACAAATATGGAATAATACAAACATTATTATTCCCATTTTTTTAAATGAAGAAACAAAAGCTCAGAAAAGAGGTTTGTTCATGGTCACAAAGGTGTATCAGGAACAATGTAGTATCTTCTACATTGTGCTCCATATCTCTTAGTTGACTGGACTGTCAAAATTGAAAGGAAAAAAATACAATAGGATTCCTGTTCAAAAGAGAAAAATAAAGGCCTCCAGGTTAATCCTAGGCCGTGAGGTGACACAATGGCTAGAATACTGGATTTAGAAACAGGCATGCAAATCTGTAATGGTCCAGAATATTACACAAATCTGTTCTCAGACACTTGTATGATCCTGAAAAAAATCACTTAGCCTTATTCGCTTCAATTCTTCATCTATAATATGAGCTAGGAAAGGAAATGGCAAACAATTACAGTATCTTTGCCAAGAAAACCCCAAACCAGGATCATAAAGAGTGAGACAAGATGGAAACAACTAAACAAAAAGAAGAGTTAACCTTATTCTGAAATTTGCAATAAGGAAGCCTATCTTAGCCTAAAGCAAACTATTCCTGCTTAAATATGTCCAAATTCTCCCAAAGTAGTTACTTTTGACAACCCTGTTCAGTCCCTTAGTTATTTTATACCCAATTTTCTAACTCAATCAACCAGCAATGAATGAAGAGATGGATGAATGGATAAATAAATGAAGAAAAAAAAAAGCATTATTAAGCACATTATTATGTACCAAGTATTTTAATAATGTTTAGAGAGACAAATACAAACTAACAAAACATTCTCTCCCTTTAGGGGAGTTTATATTAAAAAGCATGATTTGAAAATGGCCTAGAAGTGATGAAAAGGCCTTGATGCTAAGCAAGATAAGCCCAAAAAAGCCCTTACCTATCAGAGCTAGGGCTCTGGAAAGAGAATGATAAGGATAGTTGGAGGCAACATTATGTTAACTTTGGAAATAGAAAGTAGAGGTTTATACTAAGCAAGGTAAGATGAAATTTCACTTCTTTGAACATCAAGTCCCAGGAGCAGGATCCAGTTTCCAAGGGGAGGAGAACAAGGAGAATGAAGATTATGGCCAGAAAGTGGATGGCAAGATTTGGTAATGCATTCCCTAATTAGTCATTATAAGCTTGCTCATCTAAAATGTAGAAATAGTATATGACTATGTTTCTGACCTCAGAAAGTTTACACTCTTCATTTGGGGATGACAAACACCAATGCACATGAAACTATTGGCAAAGAACCATTTTTCCTCTTTTCTAAGTGAAGAAACAATTGCATTCTGGAGAAAACAGCACTGGATTAGGAGTCAGAATAATAAATTCTAATGTTAACTCTGCCAATACCCCAAATGAAAGAACTTGGACAAGATAATTCAGTTCTCTGGAACTTAGGTTTTTGTTTTTGCTTTTGTTTTTTTAATGTATAAAATGAATGGGGGTGGAGAAGGGCATAAATTGGGTAATCTCTAAGGTCATTTGATAGCTCCAATATTCTTCATTTGTATTTATGATTTAATTGTATTTGTATTATGATCTAATTGTAAAATTAGCCTAAACCTGCTTGATAATAAATAAAAACTAAAAATAAGATGTTGGTTAGAGAATTGCTAGGACTATCACATTTTGATTGCTATTAATGTTATCCTCAAAGTTGACTAGGAAGAGAAACAACTTGTGGAAACGAATATTTCACAAGGTCTCCTCCTTTCTGGATATTCATATACAATCTTCAGGTTCTCCATCTCTGTGAAAATTTCACTGCAGAAGCAATGGGGTGCAAAAAATGGGAAATATCAAACAATCAAAGGAAAAAGAAAATATGTCCTATGAGAAAATGATTTAACATAATTTAAAGACAAATATAAGAAATGGCTTTACTTAAATAATTTCTTCTTCCATTCACAATTTTTTTTTTTTTTTAATAAGAGGAAAGGGACGGTGGAATTATGCTATGATATACATTCAGGAGCTGTGAATTGGACTAATCTCAACCATAATTTCCCCCTGCTGGGAAGTCTGTTTATCAGCATCCACAGTCCTCTGGTTAATCAAAATTTCAAAGGTTTCAGCTACTTATTTAAACGCAATAGAATTTTATCTAAATTTGCTGTCTTAATAAATAATCCATACCCTACATCAGAAACATGGAGTAGTTTATTTTCATTCTTAATGGAAAGAAAAACCAAATTCCTTCCAAGAAAATTACAAAGAAATAGTCTATCTCTTCAATTGCTTCAAGCCTGTCTCAGAAGAGAGAAAAAAAGTAAAGGAGGGGGAAGGAGAAGGAATAAAGGGAGAAGGCAAAAAAGAAAAAGGGACAGAAAGGCCACTTTAAAAATCAGGGAAAATATGCTGTGTGTCACTAACATCAAGTGAAGGAGTATGTTGGTAGCTAGATGTGGTTCCAGGAAAAAACGTGTTTCTTTTATCAACTTTGACACTTTTCTACTTCACAAGTGTGATCATAGGCAATTCATTTAAGTTCCCAGGGAAGATCTTAGTTTCTATCATTCATAAATTGGAGTTAAAAATGTATCTGAGTAGTCCTGCAAGGCTACTGTGGGAATTAAACAAGATAAAGTATCACTATTCACTCAAAGTGAACTTTTAAAGAAAGAATAGGGTCTTTCCATATCAATAGCTGTTAAATCATCTTCATTGTGAAAGTCTTTGGGAGTCAGAGTTTTTCTGGTGTCATAATCATTATTATTGTAATAATAAGTTTGTTCAGTTGTTTTTTAGTCATGTTTGCCTCTTCATGATCCTATTTGGGATTTTCTTGGCCGAGATACTAGAGTGAATTGCCATTTTCTTCTTTAGCTCATGTTTACAAATGAGAAACTGAGGCAAATGGTTAAAGTGTCCAGATACAACTAGTAAATGTCTGAAATGGGATTTGAACTCATGAAGACATGTCTTCTTGATTCCAAGCACACTGCTCGATCCATTTTGCCACCTAGCTGAATGAATAATAATAAATATCTCCCATTTATATATCACTTCAAGGTCTATGAACCCTTTACATTCATTATGTCATCTGACCTTTTCAAGGCTGTGAGATGTGTATTATCATTATTTCCATTTTACAAGTGAGAGTCAAAGAGAAGTCATAGAAAAAGAATTCAAACTCAGATCCTCTGGACCATAAATCTGGACTGCTACTGTATCCACTGCTGCCACAATAAATAACAATTCTCTAGAAAATACAAAGGAATAAAGAAATGAACAGCTATTATTATTGTTATTATTCGAATCAGCTCATGGGACTGTTGCTCAATGTGCTTTATGTACTTGAAATACTCTAGAAGTGAGCAGTATCTCCAAGATCTTATGTAAAATGAGGATTCAGGGAGAAGGAGGGCACAAGGTCCATAATCTCTAAGGTCCCTTTCTAGATCCAGTATTCTATGATTCTGTCAATTAATTGCAAAATTGTATGATCATCATTAATCCTACCAATGGAAGAAATATGCCACAAACTTATTAAATCAATGCTTCTCTAGCAGCCTAAACCTGCTGGGTTTTTGTTGTGATTGTTGTTATTGTTATTATTGAGTTGTTTTTCAATTGTGTCTGATTCTTGGGGGTTTTCTTGGCAAAAACATTGAATTGGTTTGTCATTTCCTTTCTCTAGCTCATTTTACAGAAGAGGAAACTGAGGTACACAGATTTAAGTGACTTGACCAGGATCACACAGCTAGGAAGCATCTGAGGTAGGATAAAATTAATTGCCCAGTACTCTGTCTACTATACCACCTAACTGTCCAAACAGTAATCACTAAAAATAAGATGTTTGTTAGGGAGATGATATAAATGTCATATTGTGATTGCCATTATATTAATCAGAAGTGATCTTCAAAAGATCAGGAACAGGACAATTTCTTTTCCAGGCTTCCTTTCCGTGGGATAGAAAGCAAGCTTCTCGAGAGGAAAAATAGGGTATTTTTGCTTTGTAGATCCAGTGTCTAAAAGTTCCCGAAACAGAGTAGATATATAAGAGCTTTGTCTCAGAGATCAAGGGAACTGATTTCAAATTCTGTCTCTGTTGCTTACTATCTATATTATCTTGGGCCCCTAATCTCTCTTGCCTTCAATTTTTTTCATGTATAATAATAAACAACAATTATAGCAATAACAAAGGGATTTAAGGTTTGCAAAGTGTTTATATTATCTCATTTGATCTGATCCTCATAATAACACTTATTATGCCTGTTTTACAGATAAGAAAACTGAAGCTGAGCATTCAAATGATTTGTGATTTTTCACAAAGTCAGTAAATGTCTGATGCAGACTTCAAACTGATTCAAAGTCCAGAATTCTCTCTCTAAGAGTCCTTGAAGTATTCAGTCTATGGTTTCAGGAAATGTCGGATCATCGGACCAACTAGAATACTGAGGCTGTAGTTTCTTATTTTACAGATGAAGAAACTTAAGAATCATTAGCATTAATTTTGAGGTAGAAATCAGTTGTGTCCTATTCATTTTATTATACTTGTAACAGTTCCTATGGCTATTGAGAAAATTTTATGGAGAAAGAATAGATTAAAACTGAAAAGGGGGAAGGAATACCAAAGAGAAGAGAGAGAGTATCTGGAGGAAATATTATAAGGATGTGTTAAAGCTCAATCATCATGAAAGCCAACTGTTAAATTTTTAATGTGTAATAAAAAAAAATCAGCAAAGAAACCAGCAAAAGCTACAAATCAAGGTTTAATTGTTTTATTGTTTATCTAAACTTAACAAAGAGTTGGAGAAAATGCTAATAATGTAGATTAAAGTTAGAAGTTAGGGGGAATTGGAATTTTTTTTTTTGTTCAGAGAGCCAATTGTTAAATATTTATTAGCATACTCTGGAGATACAAATATGTGGCAATTATAATTTTCATGTTTATTAAGGGCTTTTATAATAAAGATGCTGAGAAATGTCTCTCGTATATCCTCACTAGTCAAAACATGGTAAAATGAACTTCAATAAAATGGGAGATATACAGATTTATTTTCCCTCAAATTCCCTACCTTCCTGGTTTCTCCATCACTCAAGATGGACTCCTTCGCTCCTCCCTCTGTTATAAAAGATAGCCACATCCTTGATTTTGCCATTACTCACAACTGTTCTACCTCCAAATTCTGAAGTTCTTTTATTAGATCATTCTATCATTCCCCATACCTCAGCCCTTCCAGACTCATTCTTTAGCATCCCGGGATCTGTAATATTTCTTCCTCAGAATATTTTGCTAAGACACCAACCCTGATCAATCTGGAATTTCTTTCCTTCTCAATCTCAAACCTCTTTAGTGAACTATTTGAATTCACTCTTCATGTTCCTCTGTTCTCAAATCCCTGTCTCCCTTATTTAATCACCACAAATGCTTTCCAAATTTCATTTCTAGACTATTCCCCTCATCTGCTTTTTTGCTCCTACTCAGGTGTTGCTGAGTCTGGCAAGCGTCCTGCAACAGAATTAAATGAATCCACTAAAGAATTCTGTTTTGTAATAATCTCAGTTGGACCTATACTGAAAACAAAGAAATCCTTTTTTTCCTCACTAATTATCCATTCTACTTTTCAAAACTGCTAAGCTAAATCTGCTCTTATCTCCTCAAGCTTCTAACTGCACTCTTTCTCCCAATCTAAATCCATGTTTTACTTTAAAAAAAAAATTGAGGCTATATGCAAAGAATTTCCTATCTGCCTATTTCCCCACCTCACAGCTCCAATGTCATTCTTTTCATTTTCTCCTTACTCTAGTTTCTGTTGAAAAGGTGGCCTTTAATATGATTTTTTTTTTTAAAAAGGAAAATGTTGGCATTGGAAAGGATGTGGGAAAACTGGGACACTAATGTACTAGGGGTGGAATTGTCAACTGATCCAACCTTTCTACAATACAATTTGGAACAGTGCCCAAAGAGTTATAAAACTGCAATCCATAGATAGGTCTATATTCATTCCTAGAATATAGGGATAGAGAATATCTAGAGATAGGAATAGGGAAATAACCTATTTGTACAAAAATATTTATAGCAACCCTTTTTGTGGTGGCCAAGAATTGGAAATAAAAGAGGTGTCCATCAATTGGAGAATGACTAAACAAGCCACGGTAAATAATTGTAATGCAATATTATTGTACTATAAAAAATGACAAACAGGATAATTTCAGAAAAACCTGGAAAGGTTTACATGAACTGAAGCATAAAAAGTGAAGAAAATCAGAAGAATTTTATACATAGTAACAGCAGTTTGATGAAGAATTGTGAATGAGTTAGCTATTCTCAGCAATATAATGATCCAAGACAATACCAACTGATTAGTCTTTTGGGATTGTCTTGGATCATTGTATTGCTGATATTGATTGAATACAGACTGAAGGACGCTCTTTTTCCATTTCTTTCTTTCTTTCTTCTTTTCCTTTTATGTATCTTCTTTTACAAAATGACTAATATGGAAATGTTTGACATAATTGCATATGGATAGTCTATATCTGATTGTTTACCATCTCAGGGAGGGGAGCAGGGAAGAAGGGAAAGAAGGATGGAATTTAAAAAAAAAGAAAAGGTAGTCTTGTCCTCATAAGGTCAACCTCTCTACATATATTCTTGATCCATGTCCTTCTGTCTTCTCCAAGTAAATGACTACCGTCACACCCCACATCTGCATCTTCTGCTTTCTGTTTTCTTTCTTGCTCCAATAAACACATCCTATATTATTATCTTCAACTCCTTATGCTCATTTACTTATCCAATCAATTGGCAAATCTTGCTGTTTCTGTTTCTACAACATTTCTTGTATCTAATCCTTTCTCTCCACTTACACATTCATCACCATAGGCCAGGTGCTTGTCACTACTCAACTGAACTACTATAATAGTCTCCTTTTTTTTAAATCTCCCTGATTCACAACTATTCCAATCCTACCTCCACAGAATTGTTAAAATGACTCTACTAAAATTCAGGTCTAGTTATGTCATCCCCTGATTCAACAAACTTCAGTGAATTATAATTTCTTCTGGGATACAATATAAACTCTTCTGGTTCATTTGAAGTTCTTAACAACCTATTCCTTTTCTCTTACCTGTTATATTTTCATTCTTTTTTTTTCCCCTGAGGTAACTGGGGTTAAGTGACTTGCCCAGGATCACACAAGCAGGAAGTGCTAAGTGTCTGAAATCAAATTTGAACTCAGGTCCTCCTGGCTTCAAGGCTGGTGTTCTATCCACTATACAATCTATCTGCCCCTCTATTTCCATTCTGGAATGCTATGATCTAACCATACTGACCTATCATATTCCACACATACTAAAGGCTCTATCTTTCATCTCATGGCTTTCTTCCATGAGTGGAATGCATTCCTTCCTCACTTCAAGAATTGGAATGCTTGGTTTTCTTGAAAACACAGCTCAAGTGTCACTTTCTATAAGCTTTTCCTGATTTCCTTCAAATTCTGACATTCCATCCCCAAACTACTCTGTATATGTTCCGTTTATACCCATGTGAATGCATGTTATCTCTCTCATTAAAATATAAAATCACTGAGATCAGGGTCTATTTCACTTTTGTCTTTTTTATAGCCATTTAGCATAATGTCTTCAATATAGTAAGTATTTAATAATATTTGTCAATTGTTTGACTAATTAATTGATTGCTTCATTTTTTACCACTTGGATTATCATCTGAAATGTTAACTACTGAAATGAACTATTAAAGATATGGTTACAAAATCTATTTACCTAGAAATGTTCCAAAATATATATATTCAAACATCTATCCAGGATCATTTATTGTTTTACATAATAATAACTTGTCATTATTCAAAATACATGCAAAAATAATTTTCAAAATTCGCCCTTGCAAAACCTTGTGTTCCAAATTTGTCTCCCTTCCCATTTCCCCCCTCCTCTAGTTAGCAAATAATCCAATAAAGGTTAAATACGTGCAGTCCTTCTAAACATATTTCCAAATTTATCATGCTGAACAAGAAAAATCAGATCAAAAAGGAAAAAGAGAACAACAACAACAAAAAAAAAAAAACAACAAGCAAGCAAATAACAATAACAAAAAAGGTGAAAATGCTATGTTGTAATCAACATTCAGTCCCCTTAGTCTCTTTCTGAATGCAGATGATTCTCTCCATCACAAATCTATTGGAATTACCCCAGGGTCTTTTAAATGTTAATTTATCTCCAAATCTGGTAATGGATCTAGAGTTTTACCTGTGACTCAGTCAGTGCTAGCATCTTGTGATCTCACTCTATAAACTATTGTTGCAGATAACATTTACTTCCAGGTTTTCAAAGCCCTTTCTATGGATCATTTTATTTGATCCTCAAAACAGTCCTATAAGGCATATATTGTATAATGAAAACAATAACCAACATTAAAAATAATAGCAGCTAGTGTTAATATAAAAATCAGTCTATGACTTTTGAGACCCCCTGTTTAGTGTTTCAAGGTTTGCAAAACAATGTACAAATATTTTCTCACTTTATCCTAAGAATTACCCTGGAACACTGTTGTTATTATCTCCTTTTTACAGATAAGAAAACTAGGGTAGAAAATGGTTAAGTCACTTGCCCAGACTCACTTGGTTAATAATAAGTTTCTGAGCACAGATTTTATCTCAGATCTTGCTGAATCTAGGTGCAGCTCTCAGACTACTATGCCATGTTCCAGCTTCTAAAGTACTCCAGGTTTATTTTTTTTTTAATTTACATTTTACAGGTGACAAAAAGAGGGTTTAAGGTTAAGGGAATTGATGATTATATTAAAAATATCAGATTTCACAAATTAGAAATAGAATTTGAATCCAAGTTTCTTTTAAATACAGGTTTAGCATTTTTCCTGCTACATTTTAGTGCCTCTGGGATATATACACAGAGGACAGGAAGGCAGCCTTCGCTCAGTTTTGAAGAACCTAGCCAAATACACTGCTGGTTCTCAATAATTGTGAGAGAATAATCAATTAATAATAAATGATTACACAAAAATCAAATTAATTTACCTCTGGTTTAAATCCTATGATATATATTGCTTACAAAGTATTAAGCAACTTTAATGAAACCAGTAAGTTTTTAGATTGATATCCCAGATGTTACCAGAATCATTTTAAGGAATCAGATTATTTTAAAGGTAGGGAAAATTTTGAGTTAATGAAGGGAATTTTAATTTTTGCTCATAATATACTTTCTTCAGTATTATCAGAAAAAAAGAATCTAGCTAGAATACCACTTAGTCTATTAGTGATTCATTGAGTTAGTGAGATGTTCTGCAGAAGCAATAAACTTCATTGTGTGTGTATGTGTTTACACAGGATCACACTGAATTTAGTTTCAGACTAGAACAGCCAGAAATTCAGGTAAATTCAGGAAGTTTGACTTCATCTGGTAAAATTTCCCTTTCAGAACCCAAAGAATAATCAACTGCTGTGACTATAGAATGCAGAGTAGAATTTTTAATAGTTTAAGTATTAACAGTTGAAAAGTTGTCAATAGTGGTCTATCAGTTCATCAAAATTTCAAAAATGCAGAGAAAGCACAAATAGCAGGTCTAAAATCTGATTAACAACTACCTTTGAAGATAATGAAATGTTCTCACTTCAGTTTCTTCTTTTCTGTAAAATCCAGTACTTGTTAATTTGGAAGAAATCTTACTGGACCTGAATCCAAGAGCCTTGGAAATACTGATCCTCCCAGCACAGTGCCCATGGCTATCATACTGGAAACAACAATTTCTGTAGAGATGCATCCTGGTAAATTTTTCTGCAGGTGCTCCAGCCACACCTATTGAAGACCCAGCAAAGTTCTTTTTGTCAAGATTCCTAGCACTATCAAATGCTTCAATATCATATGTTGATATGATTCTATCAGTACAAATAGTCTTCAAGAAGAGACATTCCCATTTGTTTTGTTACTGTACCCTAGGAATTATGGAACTATTCCATCTGATTTATATCTGAAACCTTTCATATGTGGTCTTCTCTATTAAGGGTGATTTCCATAAAATGCAGAACCATCTTTTTAAATTATGTCTGTAGCACTTAGAATAGTGCTTTGAACATAACACCTTTTTTGTTCATTCATTCAACCAATCCAACCCTTACTTGAACAAAGCACAACTAATAACAGATTCACCTCTCCCAGGTTATTCTATGTCTGTTTTGAATATGTTCAGGTTTTCCTCTTCTGAATGTTCTCTGGACTATCACCATCCTTCCTAAAATGTGACACCAAGAGCAGAACACAAATTTCCAAATGTTCTCTGACTAGGGCAGAGGGACAGTAAAAGTTCCCAAGTCCTAAACAAGATGTCTCATAAGGTAGATTGAAATTGATTCAGCTTTCTTGACTGCAGTGTCACACTGCTGACTCACAATGAGCTTGCTATATTCAAAAACAAACAAAACAGTTATTTTCCAATTGAACTATCTATCTATCTATTTATACAATTGATTTTGAGTCCTCAAGTGTAGAATTTTGCATTTATCTTTAATGAATATTTAATTAGATTTAGTCCTATGTTTGTCTATCAAGATCACTTGGAACATGTCACCTGCTATTTTGGCTATCCCTCCCAGCCCTGTGTCACCTGCACATTTGATAAGGATGTCATCTATGTCATCATCCAAATCACTGATAAAAATGTTAAATACCACAGGAGGAAGCAAAACATCACTGGGATCTGACATCCCCTTCCAATGTAAGGTTGAGCCATTAATGATCATTCTTTGGATGCTATGCCAGTTTGGAATATATCTACATGTATTATCATCTAGCTACATGTGTTTATGTCCTTTGCAACGACTTCGTCAAGATACTTTGCTAAAATATAAGCAAACTATGTTTCATCACCCCCCATTCTACCAGGTGTTTTGTTTATTTCTAATCTCCATCGATAAGGAACTTCTGGTTTGGAAGCTTCCCAAACCAAGGCAGAATGATGCCAGTTCTTGAAGAGTAACCTACATTATTCTCCTGGATCCAATACATGTCAGAAATGTGATTTTTACTCAAGTCTTCCTAATTCTAAAAATGACTCTCTACTGTGCTACAGTCTGGTTCTTGAAATTCTTGGTTTTCTTCAAGATTCAGTTCAAATACCATCCTCTGCATGAGATCTTACATGGTCTCCCAAGCCCCTAATCCAAGTCTCTGTAACTCATTGTTTAGGGTTTGATGGCTTAGAACGAATGTAAAATAGCAATTATTTTCTATTTTGACCAGAAATTTTGAGAGTCTTCCCCTCCAAAATTAATATTTTTGTGATGGTAAATTGGACTATGTTTAGTCTCATTTTTTACCTAGCCCTTAGTTATTGAATGAGTATTGCCTCAGATAAACTGAGACCTAGTAAAGAACTTAATTTAGAAAGGCTACTGTCTCCCAAGCCATTGTCGGTTATCTTGACTTTTTTCTTCCCACTGGACTTCAATAATTCTGGAGGAAAAAATGATGCCGATTACTTCGTACAGCTCTGCCTTCCTTAAATCCAATTCCACACAAGTCAAGCATCATTCTAATGATGTCATTGGTCCTCTGAGAATAAAGGACAAACAGATACTAGTATCACTTCTCTAGGTTATTTTATGTCTGTTTTGAGTGTACGTTATATATAACTGCTAAAATGATTGAAGGAGAAAGCAACAAACATTGGAGGGGACGTGAAAAAAAAAAAGTGGGACACTAATTCGTTGTTGATGGAACTGTGAACTGATCCAATCATTTTGGAGAGCAATCTGGAATTATGCCCAGAGAGTTATTAAATTGCTTATACCATTTGACCTAGCAATTTCACTACTAGGTCTTTTCCCTAAGATGATTAGGGAAAAAGAAAAGGAGCTATCTATTCTAAAATATTTACAGGCAGCTCGCTATGGGGTGGCAAAGAACTGGAAAGTGCAGAGATGCTTAGTAATTGGGGAATGGTGGAACAAGTTGTGATATATAATTGTGATAGAATATAACTGTGCTATAAAAAAGTGGTGAGTTCAATGAGCTTAGAAAAACATGGATAGACATAAGTAATAATGAAGCAAATAAGTAGAACCAAGAGAACATTGTAGATAGTAATGGCAATATTATTTTAAGAATAACTTTGAGTAACTAAGACACTTTGGCTATTATAAATACCCAAATTACCTACAAAGAATATATAAAATAAGGTTCTATCTGCAACTAGAGGAAAAAATATTGATAAATAGAAATATATACAGAATGGTTTTCCAAACATACATATATATGCATATGCTGAGGGAGTATAGGACTTACTTGGTCTTAGAGATAACAAGCTTCATGACAGGAACAAAGAAGACAAAATTAAGATCTGTATAATAGCATCCAATACCCTGAGAAAGGCAGCTTTGGGGCCTTAGGAAAGAACATAGGAAAGAACCTACCAGCTCATTGAGTGTCAAGAGAGGTTATGAGAAATTTGTGGGCAGTGTTGTTCATGGTTTTTAAAAGGAAACACAATTAAAACCTGACTCCAAGAACAGAGGGGACACTTGATTATGGGTTTCAGGAGGGGTGGAATACCCATAGATGGGTCCATAAAGGTGGTTGTATATAGAATTGGGGCTAGAAATCTTAGTCCAAGTCTCTTTATTCAAAGACTAAAACATTTAGGAAGTCATAGTGAAGAGAGAGAAAGATGGTTTAAGTTCCCAAAAGGCTATTCTAGAAAAACTACTCTTTCAAAAATTAAAGTTAGTGTCAGAAATATGCACTCAATTCATTGGGGGAAGGGAAGTGTTTAGTGGATAGTGTTAGTAGAAGAAGCAATTTGTGATTTCCCCTAATTTCTAAATAAAAATTACTTTTAAAAAATCTAACTTTGTCTTAATTGAATTAAGAGATTTCCCCCCTCCACTGGAAAAAAGAATGATCCGTGTGCCTCTAAAAAAGCAGGC
Source organism: Sminthopsis crassicaudata (assembly GCF_048593235.1). Lineage (NCBI taxonomy): Eukaryota > Metazoa > Chordata > Mammalia > Dasyuromorphia > Dasyuridae > Sminthopsis > Sminthopsis crassicaudata. The sequence continues at coordinate 278,674,824 of NC_133618.1, forward strand.
CTACTGGTGGCAATAAAGGTTTGGGGCTTTTTTAAACCTTGATTTTCAACTCTCTTATATGGCAAACTCTCTTCTGTCTGTTTTCCAAAGGTTTCTAAATGGAAACATTTTTGGAAGACTTCCAATTGCTAGTTTTTCCTATATATCTAAGTGCTGTTAATGATCTACATTTAGGTTAATTCAAAGTCATTTTAGAAGTTCTGAAAATGTAACCTCTGTTATTAAAATGATACTTTTTGGCACAGTTATTAACATCATATTAAATATATTCAATTGTGCTATGTGTTTTCTGCTCAGGTTCAACACAATCTGGCTTTTTTGTTGTTACCCACTAGCAGTTACTCCACAAGCATTGTGCACTCTCTAGACACTAAAGATAGTGACCTTCACCCATTTGTTACTCATGGACTACGCTATTATAGTCATAAATTTGTATAGGATCTATAATTTCAATATTTGGATCAGATTTGTGATTCCATTATCAAAATCAGGACTAGAGGAGATTTTTCTTAGCTGAGCTAATATGCCATAGACTAGTTTTACTTTCTTTTGTTTGTTTGTTTTGTTCTTCTGTTTTGTTTTTCTTAAGGAGAGAAGATTGATTCCGACTTGTGATTTTACATGTCTAGCACACCCAGTGTGAAAATTCCCTCCAATAATGCACATGAACCATTCCTCTGTAACAACTTGTCTGTGATCTATAGTCTATGAAAAAAGAATTACTTGGGACACTGAGTGCTTAAGTGATTTGCCAATAATATACTTATTTGTCTAAGGAAAGACCAAAACCTAGACTTGTCTCCCTGATTCTTGTCCCTTTAATCCATTAGGTCACAGAGGAGCCTGTGAATACTTTTAAGATAATTTAGAAGTCTTTCATATAAAAAATAAATCATCATAAGAAGGAAAGAGGGTGGATGTTTTGTCCTGAATAAATCATGCTGTGCTTTTCTTTTGAAGGGATATCATTTGAGTGGGCTGATTTCAGAAAAGTCTGGAAAGATTTACATGAACTGATGCTGAGTAAATTGGGCAAAACCAGGAGAATGTTGTACACAGTAACAGCAAGATTGTGTAATTATAAACTGTGATAGATTTAGCTCTTCTCAGCACTACAATGATCCAAGACAGTTCCAAGAGATTTAGGATGGAAAAGGCCATCCACATCCAGGGAAAGTACTATGGATACTGAATGCAAATTGAAACATACTATTTTCACCTTTTTATTTTGTTTTGTTTTGTTTTCTCATGGTTTTTCCCTTTTGTTCTGATTTTTCTTTCCAACAAAATTAATAAGGAAATATGTCAAAAATTATTATACATGTCTATCTTATATCAGATTGCTGGCTGTCTTGTGGAGGAAATAAATAAGGGAGGGAGAAGAAAAAAAAAGTAATTCAAAATCCTTTAGAAAAGAATGCTGAAAGCTATCTTTACATATAATTGGAAAAATAAAATACCACTAAAATAAAGAAAAAGACAAAAAATTAAAATGTAAATAAAGGGATATTAATAATGTCAGCAAGGAAAAAATTAATTATATCTCCCATGAATGTTTACACATTACTTCTGTGAAATTTAATCATTTTCTAATTTAGGTTGAATCTTGTTATGACTTTAAGTAGTAATGTTGGTAAATGTCTAATAAGCATCTTTAGGAAAAAATTATACATAGGACACCATTTAAAATTTAATCTATATTCTTAACATTTTATCTATCACTTGAACAAAGTCAATCAAAAAAATGACTAATAAAGTTCAGATTTGTAGTGTTGGCTGATTTCTGAGATATAAATATCCCTGATGAAAATATAACAGCCATTTCTTCAGTCTGAATGACTCTAACATATACCTAAAAATCTATAGGAATCAGTGCATGAAAATACTGACTCCATCTAGATCTCTAATGTGAAATACAAATATATAACAAATATTTAAATACATTTCCTTTACTTATGAACACTAATTGATTTAATCTTAGCATAATTCTCTTAAGACAAAACATTAGACTTAGCAAAGCTAATATTAGCAAGACCCTAAGTTACCCATTTACTGATTGTTCTTCCCTCCCACATATAGTTATGACATACTCCAGATGTGAACAAGTCCACTGAGAACATAATAACATCATATGATTATCATCACCATAAGGATTTTTTAAAAGCAATTTCTGCCTTTTATCATCCTAAGGCACTTAAAAGAAAATGTACTAAAGACATTTCATGGCTAAGATCTTTGCTAAATAAGTACATAATAAATGAGTAAAAATATATTCCAAAAATTAAAACTGGATTCTTAAATATCTTTATTTGTACCCAATCTGGCATTATTTTGATGTAATCTAACAACTAACATATCACAGGATGCACAGGTCTGATTTCTAATTGCCTAAGGTTTTTGTTTTGCTTTTTAAAGAGGAGAGAATTCTAAAAATAGAGTGCTGTCAATATGGTTTAGATTTCAGGAAAGAGCACTCCCACCTGCTCTCTGAGCTCAATTCTCTAAGAGCTCCCTTCTCAGTTCCAATGTACATTTAGATTGTCTCATGGGAAGGAGAATAGCCACAGATATCCCCAGTTAGAGGACACTTTACCTCTGAGCCCGGATAGTTACAGTCAGATGCCCTCTTGGGAAGGCACTTGAGACATCCAACCAAACAATTTCATCTTTGCAAGGCAGGGCTTTGTTTTATTTCTCATTAGAACATTTTCATGATAGGGACAATGCTGACAATTATTGCTTTTGCTTTTCATTCTTCCCCCTGACACTTTTACCGAAGATTCTTTCAGAAATCTATTCCACTCTAACAAGCTGAGATATAGAACTAAGGATTTGTGGTTTTAAAACATAGGAAATGTAGTTCTTTAAGGAATCCTAAATTCAGTTAAGAACTGTAGAAAAAAAGAATGAGCAACATAATGTGCAACATGTAGATCAATATATATTTTAGTTGTGGAAATCCCAGAAAACTAAAATAACTATTTAAGAAAGGGACATTCATAGTTGCCTCGGCAATATTGAATATTTTAATAAGGTCATTTAAAATCTTCCAAGTTCATCTAGTATCCTAACCACTGGATACAAGGGTTTCTTGCACAATAATTAAAATGTCAAGAACTGTGAAAGCACTTTAGTCCTTAAAGCAAAATCAATTCAAAAAAGGAAAAAAAAAAAAGAGACTTAAAATTCATTTTTTTTAACATTGACCACATCTCCAAATTATAATTATAAAAACATCTTTATTTACACTGCAGAAGATTTCCTAGTTTGTAGGGTGGAAGATGGAATGGTATTCTGATTTACCTTTGGAGGTCTTTACTTTCATCCCATTCTAGAGTGTAGTCTGTTTTGTTTACACTGTTCTCCTTTGGGATAAAAGAAAGGGGCCAAGGAGACAGACAGGGATATAGAAGAGGGGAAGGGTGAGGAATCACACTATGCCTTTTTCTCCTACTCAAGCCCACAGGGGAGCAGACTTCATCTACCCACATGTTTAAATCAAAGCAGGCTCTTTTTACTGGACTCTTGGGATTCTAAGAGCCATTCAGATTTGAAGCAAACTATAAAGGGGGGGAAGACTATAACATCCCCCATATGGCTGTGAATTTGATACTGTGATATTTTTATCATTGTTTGAAGTGCTAGGGACACATGTATAGTGCTTTGCACATTATAGGCTATTAATAACTGGAATTTGAATAAATGACTGTGCTAAAAGCAGCTTCTGAGGTATCTTTGTCTCCCCTTTGCTGTCATCAGGTACTTTGGTGCCTCATAATTGGGGAACAGAGCATATATTGCTATTTAGGCATAAAGAGCTTTAGAAATAGATAGTAATAACAATAATAATAACAGCTCATTCTTATGTAGCCTTTAAAGAACCCTAGGGAAACAATGCACCAGTGATATGAACATATAATTGTTCAACTATGAACATATAAATTGCTCACTTATGAAACATTCTCCAAACAATACCAAGCAAAGCAAAGAACCAGTAGGGAGAAAAAAAGTAAAGACATGTATATCTTACTCTTTAATTTGTACATGATAATACTACCAGAATCCCCTCCAGTTCAACTAGTTCTCATTGATTGTGAAAATCAAGTG